>NW_026734644.1:0-274060 GCF_949786415.1 Peromyscus eremicus
GTTTCCTTTGGGGTCAAAATAGTGAGCTTGCTCAGAACAAAAGAACTGTGCTTCCTACACACGCGGGCCATATCTAGTTCAACTCTGCTTAGGAAACTGACAAGAACAGTAGCTCCTCTTCAGTCCGATACACTGTACTTGCTGGGAACAGACGGGAGAGCTATTTGCACTATGTATGGCAAGAGGAGCACAATAGTTACTTTCCTTACCAGAAAACACCTCTTGCTCTTAGGACCAGAAACTGCATGTGATTCAACTCCATTTAGGACTGGGAAACAAACGCTAGCTCACCTTACAAGAAACACACTCTGCTTTAGAGAAAAGAGCACTCTTCTACTCTACTGTGTTTCCTATGGTGTCCGAACAGTGAGCTTGCTCAGAACAAAAGAACTGTGCTTCCTACACACACGGCCATATCTAGTTCAATTCTGCTTAGGAACCTGACAAGAACAGTAGATCCCCTTCAGTCCAATACACTGTACTTGCTGGGAACAGACGTCAGTGCTATTTGTCCTATGTATGGCAATGGCAGCGCAATAGTGACTCTTCTTACCAGAAAACAACTCTTGCTAGTAGGACTAGAAACTGCATGTGATTCAACTCCATTTAGGACTGGGAAACAAACGCTAGCTCGCCTTACAAGAAAAACACTCTGCTTTAGAGAAAAGAGCACTCTTCCACTCCACTGTGTTTCCTATAGGGCCAGAAGAGTGAGCTTTCTCAGAACAAAAGAACTGTGCTTCCTACACACGGGCCATAACTAGTTCAACTCTGCTTAGGAAACTGACAAGAACAGTAGCTCCTCTTCAGTCCAATACACTGTAATTGCTGGGAACAGACGCGAGTGCTATTTGCACTGTGTATGGCAATGGGAGCGCAATAGTGACTTTCCTTACCAGAAAACAACTCTTGATCGTAGGACCAGAAACTGCATGTGATTCAACTCCATTTAGGTCTGGGAAACAAATGCTAGCTCGCCTTACATGAACCACACTCTGCTTTTGAGAAAAGAGCACTCTTATACTCTACTGTGTTTCCTATGGTGTCTGAACAGTGAGCTTGCTCAGAACAAAAGAACTGTGCTTCCTACACACACGGGCCGTATCTAGTTCAACTCTGCTTAGGAAACTGACAAGAACACTAGATCCTCTTCAGTCCAATACACTGTACTTGCTGGGAACAGACGCCAGTGCTATTTGTCCTGTGTATGGCAGTTGCAGCACAATAGTGACTTGTCTTACGAGAAAACAACTCTTGCTCGTAGGACCAGAAACTGCATGGGATTCAACTCCATTTAGGACTGGGAAACAAACGCTAGCTCGCCTTACAAGAAACACACTCTGCTTTTGAGAAAAGAGCACTCTTCTACTCTACTGTGTTTCCTATGTGTTCCAAACAGTGAGCTTGCTCAGAACAATAAAACTGTGCTTCCTACACACACGGCCATATCTAGTTCAACTCTGCTTAGGAAACTGACAAGAACACTAGATCCTCTTTAGTCCAATACACTGTACTTGCTGGAAACAGACGCCAGTGCTATTTGTCCTGTGTATGGCAATGGCAGTGCAATAGTGACTCTTCTTACCAGAAAACAACTCTTGCTCGTAGGACCAGAAACTGCATGTGATTCCACTCCATTTAGGACTGGGAAACAAACGCTAGCTCGCCTTACAAGAAACACACTTTGCTTTTGAAAAAAGAGCACTCTTCTACTCTACTGTGTTTCCTATGGGGTCCGAACAGTGAGCTTGCTCAGAACAAAAGAACTGTGCTTCCTACACACACGGGCCATATCTAGTTCAACTCTGCTTAGGAAACTGACAAGAACAGTAGCTCCTCTTCCGTCCAATACACTGTACTTGCGGGTACAGACGCGAGTGCTATTTGCACTGTGTATATCAATTGGAACACAATAGTGACTCGTCTTACCAGAAAACAACTCTTGCTCGTAGGACAAAAAACTGTATGTGGCTCAACTCCATTTAGGACTGGGAAACAAACGCTAGCTGGCCTTACAAGAAAGACACTCTGCTTTTGAGTAAAGAGCACTCTTCTACTCTACTGTGTTTCCTATAGGGCCAGAACAGTGAGCTTGCTCAGAACAAAGAACTGTGCTTCCTACACACGGCCATATCTAGTTCAATTCTGCTTAGAAACCTGACAAGGACAGTAGATCCTCTTCAGTCCAGTACACTGTAATTGCTGGGAACAGACACCAGTGCTGTTTGTCCTGTGTTTGGCAATGGCAGCGCAATAGTGACTCTTCATACCAGAAAACAACTCTTGCTCGTAGGATCAGAAACTGCATGTGATTCAACACCATTTAGGACTTGGAAACAAAAGCTAGCTCACCTTACAAGAAACACACTCTGCTTTAGAGAAAAGCACACTCTTCTACTCTACTGTGTTTCCTATAGGGCCAGAATAGTGAGCTTGCTCAGAACAAAAGAACTGTGCTTCCTACACATGGGCCATATCTAGTTCAACTCTGCTTAGGAAACTGACAAGAACAGTAGCTCCTCTTCAGTCCGATACACTGTACTTGCTGGGAACAGACGCGAGTGCTATTTGTCCTGTGTATGGCAATGGGAGCGCAATAGTGACTCTTCTTACCAGAAAAAAACTCTTGCTCGTAAGACCAGAAACTTCGTGTGATTCAACTCCATTTAGGACTGGGAAACAAATGCTAGCTCGCCTTACATGAAACACACTCTGCTTTTGAGAAAAGAGCACTCTTCTACTCTACTGTGCTTCCTATGGGGTCCGAAGAGTGAACTTGATCAGAACAAAAGAACTGTGCTTTCTACACACACAGGCCATATCTAGTTCAACTCTGCTTAGGAAACTGACAAAAACAGTAGATCCTCTTCAGTACAATACAATGTACTTGCGGGGAACAGACGCGAGTGCTATTTGCACTGTGTATGGCAATTGGAGCACAATAGTGACTCGTCTTACCAGAAAAAACTCTTGCTCGTAGGACAAAATACTGCATGTGACACAACTCCATTTAGGACTGGGAAACAAACGCTAGCTCAACCTCCAAGAAACACACTCTGCTTTTGATAAAAGAGCACTCTTCTACTCTACTGTGTTTCCTATATGTTCCGAACAGTGAGCTTGCTCAGAAAAAAAAACTGTGCTTCCTACTCACATGGCCATATCTAGTTCAAGTCTGCTTAGGAACCTGACAAGAACAGTAGATCCTCTTCAGTTCAATACACTGTACTTGCTGGGAACAGACGCATGTGCTATTTGTCCTTTGTATGGCAATGGCAGTGTAATAGTGACTCTTCTTAACAGAAAACAACTCTTGCTCGTAGGACCAGAAACTGCATGTGATTCAACTCCATTTAGGACTGGGAAACAAATTCTAGCTCGCTTTACAAGAAACACACTCTGCTTTTGAGAAAAGAGCACTCTTCTACTCTACTGTGTTTCCAATAGGGCCAGAACAGTGAGCTTGCTCAGAAAAAAAGAACTGTGCTTCCTACACACATGGGCCATATCTAGTTCAACTCTGCTTAGGAAACTGAGAAGAACAGTAGCTCCTCTTCAGTCCAATACACTGTAGTCGCTGGGAACAGACGGGAGGGATATTTGCACTGTGTATGGCAATGGGAGCGCAATAGTGACTTTCCTTACCAGAAAACAACTCTTGATCGTAGGACCAGAAACTGCATGTGATTCAACTCCATTTAGGACTGGGAAACAAATGCTAGCTCACTTTACATGAAACACACTCTGCTTTTGAGAAAAGAGCACTCTTCTAATCTACTGTGCTTCCTATGGGGTCCGAACAGTGAGCTTGCTCAGAACAAAAGAACTGTGCTTCCTACACACGGGCCACATCTAGTTCAACTCTGCTTAGGAAACTGACAAGAACAGTAGCTCCTCTTCAGTCCGATACACTGTACTTGCTGGGAACAGACGCGAGTGCTATTTGCACTGTGTATGGCAATGGGAGCGCAATAGTGACTTTCTTTACCAGAAAACAACTCTTGCTCGTAGGACCAGAAACTGCATGTGATTCAACTCCATTTAACTAGGAAACAAACGCTAGCTCGCCTTACAAAAACACACTCTGCTTTTGAGAAAAGAGCATGCTTCTACTCTACTGTGTTTCCTATATGGCCAGAACAGTGAGCTTGGTCAGAACAAAAGAACTGTGCTTCCTACACACGGGCCATAAGTAGTTCAACTCTGCTTAGGAAACTGACAAGAACAGTAGCTCCTCTTCAGTCCGAAACACTGTACTTGCTGGGAACAGACGCGAGTGCTATTTGCACTGTGTATGGCAATGGGAGCGCAATAGTGACTTTCCTTACCAGAAAACAACTCTTGCTCATAGGACCAGAAACTGCATGTGATTCAAATCCATTTCGGACTGGGATACAAATGGTAGCTCGCCTTCCATGAAACACACTCTGCTTTTGAGAAAAGAGCACTCTTCTACTCTACTGTGCTTCCTATGGGGTCCGAACAGTGAGCTTGCTCAGAACAAAAGAACTGTGCTTCCTACACACTCGGGCCATATCTAGTTCAACTCTGCTTAGGAAACTGAGAAGAACAGTAGCTCCTCTTCAGTCCAATACACTGTACTTGCGGGTACAGACGCGAGTGCTATTTGCACTGTGTATATCAATTGGAACACAATAGTGACTCGTCTTACCAGAAAACAACTCTTGCTCGTAGGACAAAAAACTGCATGTGGCTCAACTCCATTTAGGACTGGGAAACAAACGCTAGCTGGCCTTACAAGAAAGACACTCTGCTTTTGAGTAAAGAGCACTCTTCTACTCTACTGTGTTTCCTATAGGGCCAGAACAGTGAGCTTGCTCAGAACAAAGAACTGTGCTTCCTACACACGGCCATATCTAGTTCAATTCTGCTTAGAAACCTGACAAGGACAGTAGATCCTCTTCAGTCCAGTACACTGTAATTGCTGGGAACAGACACCAGTGCTGTTTGTCCTGTGTTTGGCAATGGCAGCGCAATAGTGACTCTTCATACCAGAAAACAACTCTTGCTCGTAGGATCAGAAACTGCATGTGATTCAACACCATTTAGGACTTGGAAACAAAAGCTAGCTCACCTTACAAGAAACACACTCTGCTTTAGAGAAAAGCACACTCTTCTACTCTACTGTGTTTCCTATAGGGCCAGAATAGTGAGCTTGCTCAGAACAAAAGAACTGTGCTTCCTACACATGGGCCATATCTAGTTCAACTCTGCTTAGGAAACTGACAAGAACAGTAGCTCCTCTTCAGTCCGATACACTGTACTTGCTGGGAACAGACGCGAGTGCTATTTGTCCTGTGTATGGCAATGGGAGCGCAATAGTGACTCTTCTTACCAGAAAAAAACTCTTGCTCGTAAGACCAGAAACTTCGTGTGATTCAACTCCATTTAGGACTGGGAAACAAATGCTAGCTCGCCTTACATGAAACACACTCTGCTTTTGAGAAAAGAGCACTCTTCTACTCTACTGTGCTTCCTATGGGGTCCGAAGAGTGAACTTGATCAGAACAAAAGAACTGTGCTTTCTACACACACAGGCCATATCTAGTTCAACTCTGCTTAGGAAACTGACAAAAACAGTAGATCCTCTTCAGTACAATACAATGTACTTGCGGGGAACAGACGCGAGTGCTATTTGCACTGTGTATGGCAATTGGAGCACAATAGTGACTCGTCTTACCAGAAAAAACTCTTGCTCGTAGGACAAAATACTGCATGTGACACAACTCCATTTAGGACTGGGAAACAAACGCTAGCTCAACCTCCAAGAAACACACTCTGCTTTTGATAAAAGAGCACTCTTCTACTCTACTGTGTTTCCTATATGTTCCGAACAGTGAGCTTGCTCAGAAAAAAAAACTGTGCTTCCTACTCACATGGCCATATCTAGTTCAAGTCTGCTTAGGAACCTGACAAGAACAGTAGATCCTCTTCAGTTCAATACACTGTACTTGCTGGGAACAGACGCATGTGCTATTTGTCCTTTGTATGGCAATGGCAGTGTAATAGTGACTCTTCTTAACAGAAAACAACTCTTGCTCGTAGGACCAGAAACTGCATGTGATTCAACTCCATTTAGGACTGGGAAACAAATTCTAGCTCGCTTTACAAGAAACACACTCTGCTTTTGAGAAAAGAGCACTCTTCTACTCTACTGTGTTTCCAATAGGGCCAGAACAGTGAGCTTGCTCAGAAAAAAAGAACTGTGCTTCCTACACACATGGGCCATATCTAGTTCAACTCTGCTTAGGAAACTGAGAAGAACAGTAGCTCCTCTTCAGTCCAATACACTGTAGTCGCTGGGAACAGACGGGAGGGATATTTGCACTGTGTATGGCAATGGGAGCGCAATAGTGACTTTCCTTACCAGAAAACAACTCTTGATCGTAGGACCAGAAACTGCATGTGATTCAACTCCATTTAGGACTGGGAAACAAATGCTAGCTCACTTTACATGAAACACACTCTGCTTTTGAGAAAAGAGCACTCTTCTAATCTACTGTGCTTCCTATGGGGTCCGAACAGTGAGCTTGCTCAGAACAAAAGAACTGTGCTTCCTACACACGGGCCACATCTAGTTCAACTCTGCTTAGGAAACTGACAAGAACAGTAGCTCCTCTTCAGTCCGATACACTGTACTTGCTGGGAACAGACGCGAGTGCTATTTGCACTGTGTATGGCAATGGGAGCGCAATAGTGACTTTCTTTACCAGAAAACAACTCTTGCTCGTAGGACCAGAAACTGCATGTGATTCAACTCCATTTAACTAGGAAACAAACGCTAGCTCGCCTTACAAAAACACACTCTGCTTTTGAGAAAAGAGCATGCTTCTACTCTACTGTGTTTCCTAAGGGTCAGAACAGTGAGCTTGCTCAGAACATAAGAACTGTGCTTCCTACACACACGGGCCTTATCTAGTTCAACTCTGCTTAGGAAACTGACAAGAACAGTAGCTCCTCTTCAGTCCTATACACTGTACTTGCTGGGAACAGACGCGAGTGCTATTTGCACTGTGTATGGCAATGGGAGCACAATAGTGACTTTCCTTACCAGAAAACAAGTCTTGCTCATAGGACAAAAAATTGCATGTGACTCAACTCCATTTAGGACTGGGAAACAAACGCTAGCTTAACTTCCAAGAAAAACACTTTGCTTTTGAGAAAAGAGCACTCTTCTACTCTACTGTGTTTCCGATATGTTCCGAACAGTGAGCTTGCTCAGAAAAAAAAAACTGTGCTTCCTACTCACTCGGCCATATCTAGTTCAAGTCTGCTTAGGAACCTGACAAGAACAGTAGATCCTCTTCAGTTCAATACACTGTACTTGCTGGGAACAGACGCCAGTGCTATTTGTCCTGTGTATGGCAATGGCAGTGCAATAGTGACTCTTCTTAACAGAAAACAACTCTTGCTCGTAGGACCAGAAACTGCATGTGATTCAACTCCATTTAAGACTGGGAAACAAATTCTAGCTCGCTTTACAAGAAACACACTCTGCTTTTGAGAAAAGAGCACTCTTCTCCTCTACTGTGTTTCCAATAGGGCCAGAACAGTGAGCTTGCTCAGAAAAAAGGAACTGTGCTTCCTACACACATGGGCCATATCTAGTTCAACTCTGCTTAGGAAACTGAGAAGAACAGTAGCTCCTCTTCAGTCCAATACTCTGTAGTTGCTGGGAACAGATGGGAGGGATATTTGCACTGTGTATGGCAATGGGAGCGCAATAGTGACTTTCCTTACCAGAAAACAACTCTTGCTCGTAGGACCAGAAACTGCATGTGATTCCACTTTATTTAGGACTGGGAAACAAACGCTAGCTCAACTTCCAAGAAACACACTTTGCTTTTGAGAAAAGAGCACTCTTCTACTCTACTGTGTTTCCTATATGTTCCGAACAGTGAGCTTGCTCAGAACAAAAAAACTGTGCTTCCTACTCACACGGCCATATCTAGTTCAAGTCTGCTTAGGAACCTGACAAGAACAGTAGATCCTCTTCAGATCAATACACTGTACTTGCTGGGAACAGACGCATGTGCTATTTGTCCTGTGTATGGCAATGGCAGTGCAATAGTGAGTCTTCTTAACAGAAAACAACTCTTGCTCGTAGGACCAGAAACTGCATGTGATTCAACTCCATTTAGGACTGGGAAACACATGCTAGCTTGCCTTACATGAAACACACTCTGCTTTTGAGAAAAGCACTCTTCTACTCTACTATGTTTCCTATATGGCCAGAACAGTGAGCTTGCTCAGAAAAAAAGAACTGTACTTCCTACACACACGGGCCATATCTAGTTCAACTCTGCTTAGGAAACTGAGAAGAACAGTAGCTCCTTTTCAATCCAATACACTGTACTTGCTGGGAACAGACGGGAAGGCTATTTGCACTGTGAATGGCAATGGGAGCGCAATAGTGACTTTCCTTACCAGAAAACAACTCTTGTTTCTAGGACCAGAAACTGCATGTGATTCAACTCCATTTAGGACTAGGAAACAAATGCTAGCTTGCCTTACATGAAACACACTCTGCTTTTGAGAAAAGAGCACTCCTCTACTCTTCTGTGTTTCCTATAGGGCCAGAACAGTGAGCTTGCTCAGAACAAAATAACTGTGTTTCCTACACACACGGGCCATATCGAGTTCAACTCTGCTTAGGAAACCAACAAGAACAGTAGCTCCTCTTCAGTCCGATACACTGTACTTGCTGGGAACAGACGCGAGTGCTATTTGTACGGTGTAAAGCAATGGGAGCCCAATAGTGACTTTCCTTACCAGAAAACAACTCTTGATCGTAGGACCAGAAACTGCATGTGATTCTACTCCACTTAGGAGTGGGAAACAAATGCTAGGTCGCCTTACATGAAACACACTCTGCTTTTGAGAAAAGAGCACTCTTCTACTCTACTGTGTTTCCTATGTGTTCCGAACAGTGAGCTTGCTCAGAACAAACAAACTGTACTTCCTACACACACGGGCCATATCTAGTTCAACTCTGCTTAGGAAACTGAGAAGAACAGTAGCTCCTTTTCAATCCAGTACACTGTACTTGCTGGGAATAGTCGGGAAGGCTATTTGCACTGTGTTTGGCAATGGGAGTGCAATAGTGACTTTCCTTACCAGAAAACAACTCTTGCTAGTAGGACAAGAAACTGCATGTTACTCCACTCCATTTAGGACTGGGAATCAAAAGGGTAGCTCGCCTTACAAGAAACACACTCTGCTTTAGAGAAAAGAGCACTCTTCTACTCTACTGTGTTTCCTATGGGGTCCAAACAGTGAGCTTGCTCAGAACAAAAGAACTGTGCTTCCTACACACACGGACCATATCTAGTTCAAGTCTGCTTAGGATCCTGACAAGAACAGTAGATCCTCTTCAGTCCAATACACTGTACTTGCTGGGAATAGACGCCAGTGCTATTTGTCCTGTGTATGGCAATGGCAGCGCAATAGTGACTCTTCTTACCAGAAAACAACTCTTGCTCGTAGGACCAGAAATTGCATGTGATTCAACTCCATTTAGGACTGGGAAACAAACTCTAGCTCGCTTTACAAGAATCACACTCTGCTTTTGAGAAAAGCACTCTTCTACTCTACTATGTTTCCTATATGGCCAGAACAGTGAGCTTGCTAAGAAAAAAAGAACTGTACTTGCTACACACACGGGCCATATCTAGTTCAACTCTGCTTAGGAAACTGAGAAGAACAGTAGCTCCTTTTCAATCCAATACACTGTACTTGCTGGGAACAGACGGGAAGGCTATTTGCACTGTGTATGGCAATGGGAGCGCAATAGTGACTTTCCTTACCAGTAAACAACTCTTGCTCGTAGGACCGGAAACTGCATGTGATTCAACTCCATTTAGGACTGGGAAACAAATGCTAGCTTGCCTTACATGAAACACACTCTGCTTTTGAGAAAAGAGCACTTTTCTACTCTTCTGTGTTTCCTATAGGTCCAGAACAGTGAGCTTGCTCAGAACAAAATAACTGTGCTTCCTACACACACGGGCCATATCGAGTTCAACTCTGCTTAGGAAACCAACAAGAACAGTAGCTCCTCTTCAGTCTGATACACTGTACTTGCTGGGAACAGACGCGAGTGCTATTTGTAAGGTGTACAGCAATGGGAGCCCAATAGTGACTTTCCTTACCAGAAAACAACTCTTGATCGTAGGACCAGAAACTGCATGTGATTCTACTCCACTTAGGAGTGGGAAACAAATGCTAGGTCGCCTTACATGAAACACACTCTGCTTTTGAGAAAAGAGCACTATTCTACTCTACTGTGTTTCCTATGTGTTCCGAACAGTGAGCTTGCTCAGAACAAAAAAACTGTACTTCCTACACACACGGGCCATATCTAGTTCAACTCTGCTTAGGAAACTGAGAAGAACAGTAGCTCCTTTTCAATCCAATACACTGTACTTGCTGGGAACAGTCGGGAAGGCAGGCTATTTGCACTGTGTATGGCAATGGGAGTGCAATAGTGACTTTCCTTACCAGAAAACAATTCTTGCTAGTAGGACAAGAAACTGCATGTGACTCCACTCCATTTAGGACTGGGAATCAAAAGGGTAGCTCGCCTTACAAGAAAAACACTCTGCTTTAGAGAAAAGAGCACTCTTCTACTCTACTGTGTTTCCTATGGGGTCCAAACAGTGAGCTTGCTCAGAACAAAAGAACTGTGCTTCCTACACACACGGGCCATATCTATTTCAACTCTGCTTAGGAAACTGACAAGAACAGTAGATCCTCTTCCGTCCAATACACTGTACTTGCAGGAACAGACGCGAGTGCTATTTGCACTGTGTATGGCAATGGGAGCACAATAGTGACTCGTCTTACCAGAAAACAACTCTTGCTCGTAGGACAAAAAACTGCATGTGACTCAACTCCATTTAGGACTGGGAAACAAACGCTAGCTCGCCTTACATGAAACACACTCTGCATTTGAGAAAAGAGCACTCTTCTACTCTATTGTGTTTCATATCGGGTCCGAAGAGTGAGCTTGCTCAGAACAAAAGAACTGTGCTTCCTACACACACGGGCCATATGTAGTTCGACTCTGCTTATGAAACCAACAAGAACAGTAGCTCCTCTTCAGTCCAATACACTGTACTTGCGGGGAACAGACGCGAGTGCTATTTGCACTTTGTATGGCTATGGGAGCACAATAGTGTCTTTCCTTACCAGAAAAAAACTCTTGCTCGTAGGACCAGAAACTGCATGTGATTCAACTCCATTTAGGACTGGGAAACAAACGCTAGCTCTCCTTACAAGAAACACACTCTGCTTTAGAGAAAAGAGCACTCTTCTACTCTACTGTGTTTCCTATGGGGTCCGAACAGTGAGCTTGCTCAGAACAAAAGAACTGTGCTTCCTACACACACGGACCATATCTAGTTCAACTCTGCTTAGGAAACTGACAAGAACAGTAGCTCCTATTCAGTCCAATACACTGTACTTCCTGGGAAAAGACGCGAGTGCTATTTGCCTTGTGTAGGGCAATGGGAGCGCAATAGTGACTTTCCTTACCAGAAAACAACTCTTGTTCGTAGGACCAGAAACTGCATGTGATTCAACTCCATTTAACTAGGAAACAAACGCTAGCTCGCCTTCAAAAACATACTCTGCTTTTGAGAAAAGAGCACGCTTCTACTCTACTGTTTTTCCTATAGGGCCAGAACAGTGAGCTTGCTCAGAACATAAGAACTGTGCATCCTACACACACGGGCCACATCATGTTCAACTCTGCTTAGGAAACTGACAAGAACAGTAGCTCCTCTTCAGTCCGATACACTGTACTTGCTGGGAACAGACGCGAGAGCTATTTGCACTGTGTATGGCAAGGGGAGCGCAATAGTGACTTTCCTTAACAGAAAACAACTCTTGCTCTTAGGACCAGAAACTGCATGTGACTCAACTCCATTTAGGACTGGGAAACAAACGCTAGCTCGCCTTACAAGAAACACACTCTGCTTTTGAGAAAAGAGCACTCTTCTACTCTACTGTGCTTCCTATGGGGTCCGAACAGTGAGCTTGCTCAGAACAAAAGAACTGTGCTTCCTACACACACGGGCCATATCTAGTTCAACTCTGCTTAGGAAACTGAGAAGAACAGTAGCTCCTCTTCAGTCCAATACACTGTACTTGCCTGGAACAGACAGGAGGGCTATTTGCACTGTGTATGGCAATGGTAGCGCAAGAGTTACTTTCCTTACAAGAAAACAACTCTTGCTCGTAGGACCAGAAACTGCATGTGACTCAACTCCATTTAGGACTGGGAAACAAACGCTAGCTCGCCTTACAAGAATCACACTCTGCTTTTGAGAAAAGAGCAATATTCTACTCTACTGTGTTTCCTATGGGGTCCGAACAGTGAGCCTGCTCAGAACAAAAGAACTGTGCTTCCTACATACACGACCATATCTAGCTCAATTCTGCTTAGGAACCTGACAAGAACAGTAGATCCTCTTCAGTCCAATACACTGTACTTCCTGGGAACAGATGCCAGTGCTATTTGTCCTGTGTATGGCAATGGCAGCGCAATAGTGACTCTTTTTACCATAAAACAACTCTTGCTCGTAGGACCAGAAACTGCATGTGATTCAACTCCATTTAGGACTGGGAAACAAAAGCTAGCTCGCCTTACAAGAAACACACTCTGCTTTAGAGAAAACAGCACTCTTCTACTCTACTGTGTTCCCTATAGGGCCAGAACAGTGAGCTTGCTCAGAACAAAAGAACTGTGCTTCCTACACACGGGCCATATCTAGTTCAACTCTGCTTAGGAAACTGACAAGAACAGTAGCTCCTCTTCAGTCCAATACAATGTACTTGCTGGGAACAGACGCGAGTGCAATTTGCCCTGTGTATAGCAATGGGAGCGCAATAGTGACTTTCTTTACCAGAAAACAACTCTTGCTCGTAGGACCAGAAACTGGATGTGATTCAACTCCATTTAGGACTGGGAAACAAATGCTAGCTCGCATTACATGAAACACACTCTGCTTTTGAGAAAAGAGCACTCTTCTACTCTACTGTGCTTCCTATGGGGTTCAAACAGTGAGCTTGCTCAGAACAAAAGAACTGTGCTTCCTACACACAAGGGCCATATCTAGTTCAACTCTGCTTAGGAAACTGAGAAGAACAGTAGCTCCTCTTCAGTCCAATACACTGTACTTGCTGGGAACAGACGGGAGGGCTATTTGCACTGTATATGGCAATGGGAGCCCAAGAGTTACTTTCCTTACCAGAAAACAACTCTTGCTCATAGGACCAGAAACTGCATGTGACTCAACTCCATTTAGGACTGGGAAACAAACGCTAGCTCGCCTTACAAGAATCACACTCTGCTTTTGAGTAAAGAGCAATATTCTACTCTACTGTGTTTCCTATGGGGTCCGAACAGTGAGCCTGCTCAGAACAAAAGAACTGTGCTTCCTACATACACGACCATATCTAGTTCAATTCTGCTTAGGAACCTGACAAGAACAGTAGATCCTCTTCAGTCCAATACACTGTACTTGCTGGGAACAGACGCCAGTGCTTTTTGTCCTGTGTATGGCAATGGCAGCGCAATAGTGACTCTTCTTACTATAAAACAACTCTTGCTCGTAGGACCAGAAACTGCATGTGATTCAACTCTATTTAGGACTGGGAAACAAAAGCCAGCTCACCTTACAAGAAACACACTCTGCTTTTGTGGAAAGAGCACTCTTCTACTCTACTGTGTTTCCTATAGGGCCAGAACAGTGAGCTTGCTCAGAACAAAAGAACTGTGCTTCCTACACACGGGCCATATCTAGTTCAACTCTGCTTAGGAAACTGACAAGAACAGTAGCTCCTCTTCAGTCCGATACACCTTACTTGCTGGGAAAAGACGCAAGTGCTATTTGCCTTGTGTAGGGCAATGGGAGCGCAATAGAGACTTTCCTTACCAGAAAACAACTCTTGTTCGTAGGACCAGAAACTGCATGGGATTCAACTCCATTTAGGACTAGGAAACAAACGCTAGCTTGCCTTACAAAAACACACTCTGCTTTTGAGAAAAGAGCACGCTTCTACTCTACTGTGTTTCCTATAGGGCCAGAACAGTGAGCTTGCTCAGAACATATGAACTGTGCTTCCTACACACACGGGCCATATCATGTTCAACTCTGCTTAGGAAACTGACAAGAACAGTAGCTCCTCTTCAATCCGATACACTGTACTTGCTGGGAACAGACGCGGGAGCTATTTGCACTGTGTATGGCAAGGGGAGCACAATACTGACTTTCCTTAACAGAAAACAACTCTTGCTCTTAGGACCAGAAACTGCATGTGATTCAACTCCATTTAGGACTGGGAAACAAACGCTAGCTCGCCTTACAAGAAACACACTCTGCTTTTGAGAAAAGAGCACTCTTCTACTCTACTGTGTTTCCTATGGTGTCCGAACAGTGAGCTTGCTCAGAACAAAAAAACTGTGCTTCCTACACACACGGCCATATGTAGTTCAATTCTGCTTAGGAACCTGACAAGAACAGTAGATCCTCTTCAGTCCAATACACTGTACTTGCTGGGAACAGACGCCAGTGCTATTTGTCCTGTGTATGGCAATGGCAGCGCAATAGTGACTCTTCTTACCATAAAACAACTCTTGCTCGTAGGACTAGAAACTGCATGTGATTCAACTCCATTTAGGACTGGGAAACAAACGCTAGCTCGCTTTACAAGAAACACACTCTGCTTTAGAGAAAAGAGCACTCTTCTACTCTACTGTGTTTCCTATATGGCCATAACAGTGAGCTTGGTCAGAACAAAAGAACTGTGCTTCCTACACACGTGCCATAACGAGTTCAACTCTGTTTAGGAAACTGACAAGAACAGTAGCTCCTCTTCAGTCCGAAACACTGTACTTGATGGGAACTGACGCGAGTGCTATTTGCACTGTGTATGGCAATGGGAGCGCAATAGTGACTTTCCTTACCAGAAAACAACTATTGCTCATAGAACCAGAAACTGCATGTGATTCAACTCCATTTAGGACTGGGATACAAATGCTAGCTCGCCTTACATGAAACACACTCTGCTTTTGAGAAAAGAGCACTCTTCTACTCTACTGTGCTTCTTATGGGGTCCGAACAGTGAGCTTGGTCAGAACAAAAGAACTGTGTATGGCAATTGGAGCACAATAGTGACTCGTCTTACCAGAAAACAACTCTTGCTCGTAGGACAAAAAACTGCATGTGACTCAACTCCATTTAGGACTGGGAAACAAACGCTAGCTCGCCTTACAAGAAACACACTCCGCTTTTGAGAAAAGAGCACTCTTCTACTCTACTGTGTTTTCTTTTGGGTCTGAACAGTGAGCTTGCTTTGAACAAAAGGACTGTGCTTCCTACACACACGGCCATAACTAGTTCAATTCTGCTTAGGAACCTGACAAGAACAGTAGATCCTCTTCAGTCCAAGACACTGTACTTGCTGCTAACAGACGCCAGTGCTATTTGTCCTGTGTATGGCAATGGCAGCGCAATAGTGACTCTTCTTACCATAAAACAACTCTTGCTCGTAGGACCAGAATCTGCATGTGATTCAACTCCATTTAGGACTAGGAAACAAAAGCTAGCTCACCTACTGTGTTTCCTATGTGTTCCGAAAAGCGAGCTTGCTCAGAACAAAAAAACTGTGCTTCCTACACACGGGCCATATCTAGTTCAACTCTGCTTTGGAAACTGACAAGAACAGTAGCTCCTCTTCAGTCCAATACACTGTACTTGCTGGGAACAGACGCGAGTGCTATTTGCACTGTGTATGGCAATGGGAGCGCAATAGTGACTTTCCTTACCAGAAAACAACTCTTGCTCGTAAGACCAGAAACTGCATGTGATTCAACTCCATTAAGGACTGGGAAACAAACTCTAGGTCGCCTTACATGAAACACACTCTGCTTTTGAGAAAAGAGCACTCTTCTACTCTACTGTGTTTCCTATAGGGCCAGAACAGTGAGCTTGCTCAGAACAAAAGAACTGTGCTTCCAAGACAGGGCCATAACTAGTTCAACTCTGCTTAGGAAACTGACAAGAACAGTAGCTCCTCTTCCGTCCAATACTGTTTTTCCTATAGGGCCAGAACAGTGAGATTGCTCAGAACAAAAGAACTGTGCTTCCTACACACACGGGCCATATCTAGTTCAACTGTGCTTAGGAAACTGACCAGAACAGTAGCTCCTCTTTCGTCCAATACACTGTACTTGCGGGGAACAGACGCGAGTGCTATTTGCATTGTGTATGGCAATTGGAGAACAATAGTGACTTGTCTTACCAGAAAACAACTTTTGCTCATAGGACAAAAAACTGCATGTGACTCAACTCCATTTAGGACTGGGAAACAAACGCTAGCTCTCCTTACAAGAAACAATCTCTGCTTTTGAGAAAAGAGCACTCTTCTACTCTACTATGTTTCCTATGTGTTCCGAACAGTGAGCTTGCTCAGAACAAAAAAACTGTGCTTCCTACACACACGGCCATATCTAGTTCAAGTCTGCTTAGGAACCTGACAAGAACAGTAGATCCTCTTCAGTCCAATACACTGTACTTGCTTGGAACAGACGCCAGAGCTATTTGTCCTGTGTATGGCAATGGCAGCGCAATAGTGACTCTTCTTACCAGAAAACAACTCTTGCTTGTAGGACCAGAAACTGCATGTGATTCAACTCCATTTAGGACTGGGAAACAAACGCTAGCTCGACTTCCAAGAAACACACTCTGCTTTTGATAAAAGAGCACTCTTCTACTCTACTTTGTTTCCTATAGGGCCAGAACAGTGAGCTTGCTCAGAATAAAAAACTGTGCTTCCTACTCACACGGCCATATCTAGTTCAAGTCTGCTTAGGAACCTGACAAGTACAGTAGATCCCCTTCAGTTCGATAGACTGTACTTGCTGGGAACAGACGCCAGTGCTATTTGTCCTGTGTATGGCAATGGCAGCGCAATAGTTACTCTTCTTAACAGAAAGCAACTCTTGCTCTTAGGACCAAAAACTTCATGTGATTCAACTCCATTTAGGACTGGGAAACAAACTCTAGCTCGCTTTACAAGAAACACACTCTGCTTTTGAGAAAAGAGCACTCTTCTACTGTACTGTGTTTCCTATAGGGCCAGAACAGTGAGCTTGCTCAGAACAAAAGAACTGTGCTTCCCACGCACGGGCCATATCTAGTTCACCTCTGCCTAGGAAACTGACAAGAACAGTAGCTCCTCTTCAGTCCGATACACTGTACTTGCTGGGAACAGACGCGAGTGCTATTTGCACTGTGTATGGCAATGGGAGCGCAATAGTGACTTTCCTTACCAGAAAACAACTCTTGATCGTAGGACCAGAAACTGCATGTTATTCAACTCCATTTAGGACTGGGAAACAAACGGTAGCTCGCCTTACAAGAAACACACTCTGCTTTTGAGAAAAGAGCACTCTTCTAATCTAGTGTGCTTCCTATGGGGTCCGAACAGTGAGCTTACTCAGAACAAAAGAACTGTGCTTCCTACACACACGGGCCATATCTAGTTCAACTCTGCTTAGGAAACTGACAAGAACAGTAGATCTTCTTCAGTCCAATACACTGTACTTGCGGGGAACAGACGCGAGTGCTATTTGCACTGTGTATGGCAATTGGAGCACAATAGTGACTCGTCTTACCAGAAAACAATTCTTGCTCGTAGGACAAAAAACTGCATGTGATTCAACTACATTTAGGACTGGGAAACAAACGCTAGCTCGCCTTACAAGAAACACACTCTGCTTTTGAGAAAAGAGCACTTTTCTACTCTACTGTGTTTCCTAAGGGTCAGAACAGTGAGCTTGCTCAGAACATAAGAACTGTGCTTCCTACACACACGGGCCTTATCTAGTTCAACTCTGCTTAGGAAACTGACAAGAACAGTAGCTCCTCTTCAGTCCTATACACTGTACTTGCTGGGAACAGACGCGAGTGCTATTTGCACTGTGTATGGCAATGGGAGCACAATAGTGACTTTCCTTACCAGAAAACAAGTCTTGCTCATAGGACAAAAAATTGCATGTGACTCAACTCCATTTAGGACTGGGAAACAAACGCTAGCTTAACTTCCAAGAAAAACACTTTGCTTTTGAGAAAAGAGCACTCTTCTACTCTACTGTGTTTCCGATATGTTCCGAACAGTGAGCTTGCTCAGAAAAAAAAAACTGTGCTTCCTATTCACTCGGCCATATCTAGTTCAAGTCTGCTTAGGAACCTGACAAGAACAGTAGATCCTCTTCAGTTCAATACACTGTACTTGCTGGGAACAGACGCCAGTGCTATTTGTCCTGTGTATGGCAATGGCAGTGCAATAGTGACTCTTCTTAACAGAAAACAACTCTTGCTCGTAGGACCAGAAACTGCATGTGATTCAACTCCATTTAAGACTGGGAAACAAATTCTAGCTCGCTTTACAAGAAACACACTCTGTTTTTGAGAAAAGAGCACTCTTCTACTCTACTGTGTTTCCAATAGGGCCAGAACAGTGAGCTTGCTCAGAAAAAAGGAACTGTGCTTCCTACACACATGGGCCATATCTAGTTCAACTCTGCTTAGGAAACTGAGAAGAACAGTAGCTCCTCTTCAGTCCAATACTCTGTAGTTGCTGGGAACAGATGGGAGGGATATTTGCACTGTGTATGGCAATGGGAGCGCAATAGTGACTTTCCTTACCAGAAAACAACTCTTGTTTCTAGGACCAGAAACTGCATGTGATTCAACTCCATTTAGGACTAGGAAACAAATGCTAGCTTGCCTTACATGAAACACACTCTGCTTTTGAGAAAAGAGCACTCTTCTACTCTTCTGTGTTTCCTATAGGGCCAGAACAGTGAGCTTGCTCAGAACAAAATAACTGTGCTTCCTACACACACGGGCCATATCGAGTTCAACTCTGCTTAGGAAACCAACAAGAACAGTAGCTCCTCTTCAGTCCGATACACTGTACTTGCTGGGAACAGACGCGAGTGCTATTTGTACGGTGTAAAGCAATGGGAGCCCAATAGTGACTTTCCTTACCAGAAAACAACTCTTGATCGTAGGACCAGAAACTGCATGTGATTCTACTCCACTTAGGAGTGGGAAACAAATGCTAGGTCGCCTTACATGAAACACACTCTGCTTTTGAGAAAAGAGCACTCTTCTACTCTACTGTGTTTCCTATGTGTTCCGAACAGTGAGCTTGCTCAGAACAAAAAAACTGTACTTCCTACACACACGGGCCATATCTAGTTCAACTCTGCTTAGGAAACTGAGAAGAACAGTAGCTCCTTTTCAATCCAATACACTGTACTTGCTGGGAACAGTCGGGAAGGCTATTTGCACTGTGTTTGGCAATGGGAGTGCAATAGTGACTTTCCTTACCAGAAAACAACTCTTGCTAGTAGGACAAGAAACTGCATGTTACTCCACTCCATTTAGGACTGGGAATCAAAAGGGTAGCTCGCCTTACAAGAAACACACTCTGCTTTAGAGAAAAGAGCACTCTTCTACTCTACTGTGTTTCCTATGGGGTCCAAACAGTGAGCTTGCTCAGAACAAAAGAACTGTGCTTCCTACACACACGGACCATATCTAGTTCAAGTCTGCTTAGGATCCTGACAAGAACAGTAGATCCTCTTCAGTCCAATACACTGTACTTGCTGGGAATAGACGCCAGTGCTATTTGTCCTGTGTATGGCAATGACAGCGCAATAGTGACTCTTCTTACCAGAAAACAACTCTTGCTCGTAGGACCAGAAATTGCATGTGATTCAACTCCATTTAGGACTGGGAAACAAACTCTAGCTCGCTTTACAAGAATCACACTCTGCTTTTGAGAAAAGCACTCTTCTACTCTACTATGTTTCCTATATGGCCAGAACAGTGAGCTTGCTAAGAAAAAAAGAACTGTACTTGCTACACACACGGGCCATATCTAGTTCAACTCTGCTTAGGAAACTGAGAAGAACAGTAGCTCCTTTTCAATCCAATACACTGTACTTGCTGGGAACAGACGGGAAGGCTATTTGCACTGTGTATGGCAATGGGAGCGCAATAGTGACTTTCCTTACCAGTAAACAACTCTTGCTCGTAGGACCGGAAACTGCATGTGATTCAACTCCATTTAGGACTGGGAAACAAATGCTAGCTTGCCTTACATGAAACACACTCTGCTTTTGAGAAAAGAGCACTCTTCTACTCTTCTGTGTTTCCTATAGGTCCAGAACAGTGAGCTTGCTCAGAACAAAATAACTGTGCTTCCTACACACACGGGCCATATCGAGTTCAACTCTGCTTAGGAAACCAACAAGAACAGTAGCTCCTCTTCAGTCTGATACACTGTACTTGCTGGGAACAGACGCGAGTGCTATTTGTAAGGTGTACAGCAATGGGAGCCCAATAGTGACTTTCCTTACCAGAAAACAACTCTTGATCGTAGGACCAGAAACTGCATGTGATTCTACTCCACTTAGGAGTGGGAAACAAATGCTAGGTCGCCTTACATGAAACACACTCTGCTTTTGAGAAAAGAGCACTATTCTACTCTACTGTGTTTCCTATGTGTTCCGAACAGTGAGCTTGCTCAGAACAAAAAAACTGTACTTCCTACACACACGGGCCATATCTAGTTCAACTCTGCTTAGGAAACTGAGAAGAACAGTAGCTCCTTTTCAATCCAATACACTGTACTTGCTGGGAACAGTCGGGAAGGCAGGCTATTTGCACTGTGTATGGCAATGGGAGTGCAATAGTGACTTTCCTTACCAGAAAACAATTCTTGCTAGTAGGACAAGAAACTGCATGTGACTCCACTCCATTTAGGACTGGGAATCAAAAGGGTAGCTCGCCTTACAAGAAACACACTCTGCTTTAGAGAAAAGAGCACTCTTCTACTCTACTGTGTTTCCTATGGGGTCCAAACAGTGAGCTTGCTCAGAACAAAAGAACTGTGCTTCCTACACACACGGGCCATATCTATTTCAACTCTGCTTAGGAAACTGACAAGAACAGTAGATCCTCTTCCGTCCAATACACTGTACTTGCAGGAACAGACGCGAGTGCTATTTGCACTGTGTATGGCAATGGGAGCACAATAGTGACTCGTCTTACCAGAAAACAACTCTTGCTCGTAGGACAAAAAACTGCATGTGACTCAACTCCATTTAGGACTGGGAAACAAACGCTAGCTCGCCTTACATGAAACACACTCTGCATTTGAGAAAAGAGCACTCTTCTACTCTATTGTGTTTCATATCGGGTCCGAAGAGTGAGCTTGCTCAGAACAAAAGAACTGTGCTTCCTACACACACGGGCCATATGTAGTTCGACTCTGCTTATGAAACCAACAAGAACAGTAGCTCCTCTTCAGTCCAATACACTGTACTTGCGGGGAACAGACGCGAGTGCTATTTGCACTTTGTATGGCTATGGGAGCACAATAGTGTCTTTCCTTACCAGAAAAAAACTCTTGCTCGTAGGACCAGAAACTGCATGTGATTCAACTCCATTTAGGACTGGGAAACAAACGCTAGCTCTCCTTACAAGAAACACACTCTGCTTTAGAGAAAAGAGCACTCTTCTACTCTACTGTGTTTCCTATGGGGTCCGAACAGTGAGCTTGCTCAGAACAAAAGAACTGTGCTTCCTACACACACGGACCATATCTAGTTCAACTCTGCTTAGGAAACTGACAAGAACAGTAGCTCCTATTCAGTCCAATACACTGTACTTCCTGGGAAAAGACGCGAGTGCTATTTGCCTTGTGTAGGGCAATGGGAGCGCAATAGTGACTTTCCTTACCAGAAAACAACTCTTGTTCGTAGGACCAGAAACTGCATGTGATTCAACTCCATTTAACTAGGAAACAAACGCTAGCTCACCTTCAAAAACATACTCTGCTTTTGAGAAAAGAGCACGCTTCTACTCTACTGTTTTTCCTATAGGGCCAGAACAGTGAGCTTGCTCAGAACATAAGAACTGTGCATCCTACACACACGGGCCACATCATGTTCAACTCTGCTTAGGAAACTGACAAGAACAGTAGCTCCTCTTCAGTCCGATACACTGTACTTGCTGGGAACAGACGCGAGAGCTATTTGCACTGTGTATGGCAAGGGGAGCGCAATAGTGACTTTCCTTAACAGAAAACAACTCTTGCTCTTAGGACCAGAAACTGCATGTGACTCAACTCCATTTAGGACTGGGAAACAAACGCTAGCTCGCCTTTCAAGAAACACACTCTGCTTTTGAGAAAAGAGCACTCTTCTACTCTACTGTGCTTCCTATAGGGTCCGAACAGTGAGTTTGCTCAGAACAAAGAACTGTGCTTCCTACACACACGGGCCATAACTAGTTCAATTCTGCTTAGGAACCTGACAAGAACAGTAGATCCTCTTCAGTCCAATACACTGTACTTGGTGGGAACAACGCCAGTGCTATTTGTCCTGTGTATGGCAATGGCAGCGCAATAGTGACTCTTCTTACCATAAAACAACTCTTGCTCGTAGGACCAGAAACTGCATGTGATTCAACTCCATTTAGGACTGGGAAACAAAAGCTAGCTCGCCTTACAAGAAACACACTCTGCTTTAGAGAAAAGAGCACTCTTCTACTCTACTGTGTTCCCTATAGGGCCAGAACAGTGAGCTTGCTCAGAACAAAAGAACTGTGCTTCCTACACACGGGCCATATCTAGTTCAACTCTGCTTAGGAAACTGACAAGAACAGTAGCTCCTCTTCAGTCTGATACACTGTACTTGCTGGGAACAGACGCGAGTGCTATTTGCACTGTGTATGGCAATGGGAGCGCAACAGTGACTTTCTTTACCAGAAAACAACTCTTGCTCGTAGGACCAGAAACTGCATGTGATTCAACTCCATTTAAGACTGGGAAACAAATGCTAGCTCGCCTTACATGAAACACACTCTGCTTTTGAGAAAAGAGCACTCTTCTACTCTACTGTGCTTCCTATGGGGTCCGAACAGTGAGCTTGCTCAGAACAAAAGAACTGTGCTTCCTACACACACGGGCCATATCTAGTTCAACTCTGCTTAGGAAACTGAGAAGAACAGTAGCTCCTCTTCAGTCCAATACACTGTACTTGCCTGGAACAGACAGGAGGGCTATTTGCACTGTGTATGGCAATGGGAGCCCAAGAGTTACTTTCCTTACCAGAAAACAACTCTTGCTCGTAGGACCAGAAACTGCATGTGACTCAACTCCATTTAGGACTGGGAAACAAACGCTAGCTCGCCTTACAAGAATCACACTCTGATTTTGAGTAAAGAGCAATATTCTACTCTACTGTGTTTCCTATGGGGTCCGAACAGTGAGCCTGCTCAGAACAAAAGAACTGTGCTTCCTACATACACGACCATATCTAGTTCAATTCTGCTTAGGAACCTGACAAGAACAGTAGATCCTCTTCAGTCCAATACACTGTACTTGCTGGGAACAGACGCCAGTGCTATTTGTCCTGTGTATGGCAATGGCAGCGCAATAGTGACTCTTCTTACTATAAAACAACTCTTGCTCGTAGGACCAGAAACTGCATGTGATTCAACTCTATTTAGGACTGGGAAACAAAAGCCAGCTCACCTTACAAGAAACACACTCTGCTTTTGTGGAAAGAGCACTCTTCTACTCTACTGTGTTTCCTATAGGGCCAGAACAGTGAGCTTGCTCAGAACAAAAGAACTGTGCTTCCTACACACGGGCCATATCTAGTTCAACTCTGCTTAGGAAACTGACAAGAACAGTAGCTCCTCTTCAGTCCGATACACCTTACTTGCTGGGAAAAGACGCAAGTGCTATTTGCCTTGTGTAGGGCAATGGGAGCGCAATAGAGACTTTCCTTACCAGAAAACAACTCTTGTTCGTAGGACCAGAAACTGCATGGGATTCAACTCCATTTAGGACTAGGAAACAAACGCTAGCTTGCCTTACAAAAACACACTCTGCTTTTGAGAAAAGAGCACGCTTCTACTCTACTGTGTTTCCTATAGGGCCAGAACAGTGAGCTTGCTCAGAACATATGAACTGTGCTTCCTACACACACGGGCCATATCATGTTCAACTCTGCTTAGGAAACTGACAAGAACAGTAGCTCCTCTTCAATCCGATACACTGTACTTGCTGGGAACAGACGCGGGAGCTATTTGCACTGTGTATGGCAAGGGGAGCACAATACTGACTTTCCTTAACAGAAAACAACTCTTGCTCTTAGGACCAGAAACTGCATGTGATTCAACTCCATTTAGGACTGGGAAACAAACGCTAGCTCGCCTTACAAGAAACACACTCTGCTTTTGAGAAAAGAGCACTCTTCTACTCTACTGTGTTTCCTATGGTGTCCGAACAGTGAGCTTGCTCAGAACAAAAAAACTGTGCTTCCTACACACACGGCCATATGTAGTTCAATTCTGCTTAGGAACCTGACAAGAACAGTAGATCCTCTTCAGTCCAATACACTGTACTTGCTGGGAACAGACGCCAGTGCTATTTGTCCTGTGTATGGCAATGGCAGCGCAATAGTGACTCTTCTTACCATAAAACAACTCTTGCTCGTAGGACTAGAAACTGCATGTGATTCAACTCCATTTAGGACTGGGAAACAAACGCTAGCTCGCTTTACAAGAAACACACTCTGCTTTAGAGAAAAGAGCACTCTTCTACTCTACTGTGTTTCCTATATGGCCATAACAGTGAGCTTGGTCAGAACAAAAGAACTGTGCTTCCTACACACGTGCCATAACGAGTTCAACTCTGTTTAGGAAACTGACAAGAACAGTAGCTCCTCTTCAGTCCGAAACACTATACTTGATGGGAACTGACGCGAGTGCTATTTGCACTGTGTATGGCAATGGGAGCGCAATAGTGACTTTCCTTACCAGAAAACAACTATTGCTCATAGAACCAGAAACTGCATGTGATTCAACTCCATTTAGGACTGGGATACAAATGCTAGCTCGCCTTACATGAAACACACTCTGCTTTTGAGAAAAGAGCACTCTTCTACTCTACTGTGCTTCTTATGGGGTCCGAACAGTGAGCTTGGTCAGAACAAAAGAACTGTGTATGGCAATTGGAGCACAATAGTGACTCGTCTTACCAGAAAACAACTCTTGCTCGTAGGACAAAAAACTGCATGTGACTCAACTCCATTTAGGACTGGGAAACAAACGCTAGCTCGCCTTACAAGAAACACACTCCGCTTTTGAGAAAAGAGCACTCTTCTACTCTACTGTGTTTTCTTTTGGGTCTGAACAGTGAGCTTGCTTTGAACAAAAGGACTGTGCTTCCTACACACATGGCCATAACTAGTTCAATTCTGCTTAGGAACCTGACAAGAACAGTAGATCCTCTTCAGTCCAAGACACTGTACTTGCTGCTAACAGACGCCAGTGCTATTTGTCCTGTGTATGGCAATGGCAGCGCAATAGTGACTCTTCTTACCATAAAACAACTCTTGCTCGTAGGACCAGAATCTGCATGTGATTCAACTCCATTTAGGACTAGGAAACAAAAGCTAGCTCACCTACTGTGTTTCCTATGTGTTCCGAAAAGCGAGCTTGCTCAGAACAAAAAAACTGTGCTTCCTACACACGGGCCATATCTAGTTCAACTCTGCTTTGGAAACTGACAAGAACAGTAGCTCCTCTTCAGTCCAATACACTGTACTTGCTAGGAACAGACTCGAGTGCTATTTGCACTGTGTATGGCAATGGGAGCGCAATAGTGACTTTCCTTACCAGAAAACAACTCTTGCTCGTAAGACCAGAAACTGCATGTGATTCAACTCCATTAAGGACTGGGAAACAAACTCTAGGTCGCCTTACATGAAACACACTCTGCTTTTGAGAAAAGAGCACTCTTCTACTCTACTGTGTTTCCTATAGGGCCAGAACAGTGAGCTTGCTCAGAACAAAAGAACTGTGCTTCCAAGACAGGGCCATAACTAGTTCAACTCTGCTTAGGAAACTGACAAGAACAGTAGCTCCTCTTCCGTCCAATACTGTTTTTCCTATAGGGCCAGAACAGTGAGCTTGCTCAGAACAAAAGAACTGTGCTTCCTACACACACGGGCCATATCTAGTTCAACTGTGCTTAGGAAACTGACCAGAACAGTAGCTCCTCTTTCGTCCAATACACTGTACTTGCGGGGAACAGACGCGAGTGCTATTTGCATTGTGTATGGCAATTGGAGAACAATAGTGACTTGTCTTACCAGAAAACAACTTTTGCTCATAGGACAAAAAACTGCATGTGACTCAACTCCATTTAGGACTGGGAAACAAACGCTAGCTCTCCTTACGAGAAACAATCTCTGCTTTTGAGAAAAGAGCACTCTTCTACTCTACTATGTTTCCTATGTGTTCCGAACAGTGAGCTTGCTCAGAACAAAAAAACTGTGCTTCCTACACACACGGCCATATCTAGTTCAAGTCTGCTTAGGAACCTGACAAGAACAGTAGATCCTCTTCAGTCCAATACACTGTACTTGCTTGGAACAGACGCCAGAGCTATTTGTCCTGTGTATGGCAATGGCAGCGCAATAGTGACTCTTCTTACCAGAAAACAACTCTTGCTTGTAGGACGAGAAACTGCATGTGATTCAACTCCATTTAGGACTGGGAAACAAACGCTAGCTCGACTTCCAAGAAACACACTCTGCTTTTGATAAAAGAGCACTCTTCTACTCTACTTTGTTTCCTATAGGGCCAGAACAGTGAGCTTGCTCAGAATAAAAAACTGTGCTTCCTACTCACACGGCCATATCTAGTTCAAGTCTGCTTAGGAACCTGACAAGTACAGTAGATCCCCTTCAGTTCGATAGACTGTACTTGCTGGGAACAGACGCCAGTGCTATTTGTCCTGTGTATGGCAATGGCAGCGCAATAGTTACACTTCTTAACAGAAAGCAACTCTTGCTCTTAGGACCAAAAACTTCATGTGATTCAACTCCATTTAGGACTGGGAAACAAACTCTAGCTCGCTTTACAAGAAACACACTCTGCTTTTGAGAAAAGAGCACTCTTCTACTGTACTGTGTTTCCTATAGGGCCAGAACAGTGAGCTTGCTCAGAACAAAAGAACTGTGCTTCCCACGCACGGGCCATATCTAGTTCACCTCTGCCTAGGAAACTGACAAGAACAGTAGCTCCTCTTCAGTCCGATACACTGTACTTGCTGGGAACAGACGCGAGTGCTATTTGCACTGTGTATGGCAATGGGAGCGCAATAGTGACTTTCCTTACCAGAAAACAACTCTTGATCGTAGGACCAGAAACTGCATGTTATTCAACTCCATTTAGGACTGGGAAACAAACGGTAGCTCGCCTTACAAGAAACACACTCTGCTTTTGAGAAAAGAGCACTCTTCTAATCTAGTGTGCTTCCTATGGGGTCCGAACAGTGAGCTTACTCAGAACAAAAGAACTGTGCTTCCTACACACACGGGCCATATCTAGTTCAACTCTGCTTAGGAAACTGACAAGAACAGTAGATCTTCTTCAGTCCAATACACTGTACTTGCGGGGAACAGACGCGAGTGCTATTTGCACTGTGTATGGCAATTGGAGCACAATAGTGACTCGTCTTACCAGAAAACAATTCTTGCTCGTAGGACAAAAAACTGCATGTGATTCAACTACATTTAGGACTGGGAAACAAACGCTAGCTCGCCTTACAAGAAACACACTCTGCTTTTGAGAAAAGAGCACTTTTCTACTCTACTGTGTTTCCTAAGAGTCAGAACAGTGAGCTTGCTCAGAACATAAGAACTGTGCTTCCTACACACACGGGCCTTATCTAGTTCAACTCTGCTTAGGAAACTGACAAGAACAGTAGCTCCTCTTCAGTCCTATACACTGTACTTGCTGGGAACAGACGCGAGTGCTATTTGCACTGTGTATGGCAATGGGAGCACAATAGTGACTTTCCTTACCAGAAAACAAGTCTTGCTCATAGGACAAAAAATTGCATGTGACTCAACTCCATTTAGGACTGGGAAACAAACGCTAGCTTAACTTCCAAGAAAAGCACTTTGCTTTTGAGAAAAGAGCACTCTTCTACTCTACTGTGTTTCCGATATGTTCCGAACAGTGAGCTTGCTCAGAAAAAAAAAACTGTGCTTCCTACTCACTCGGCCATATCTAGTTCAAGTCTGCTTAGGAACCTGACAAGAACAGTAGATCCTCTTCAGTTCAATACACTGTACTTGCTGGGAACAGACGCCAGTGCTATTTGTCCTGTGTATGGCAATGGCAGTGCAATAGTGACTCTTCTTAACAGAAAACAACTCTTGCTCGTAGGACCAGAAACTGCATGTGATTCAACTCCATTTAAGACTGGGAAACAAATTCTAGCTCGCTTTACAAGAAACACACTCTGCTTTTGAGAAAAGAGCACTCTTCTACTCTACTGTGTTTCCAATAGGGCCAGAACAGTGAGCTTGCTCAGAAAAAAGGAACTGTGCTTCCTACACACATGGGCCATATCTAGTTCAACTCTGCTTAGGAAACTGAGAAGAACAGTAGCTCCTCTTCAGTCCAATACTCTGTAGTTGCTGGGAACAGATGGGAGGGATATTTGCACTGTGTATGGCAATGGGAGCGCAATAGTGACTTTCCTTACCAGAAAACAACTCTTGCTCGTAGGACCAGAAACTGCATGTGATTCCACTTTATTTAGGACTGGGAAACAAACGCTAGCTCAACTTCCAAGAAACACACTTTGCTTTTGAGAAAAGAGCACTCTTCTACTCTACTGTGTTTCCTATATGTTCCGAACAGTGAGCTTGCTCAGAACAAAAAAACTGTGCTTCCTACTCACACGGACATATCTAGTTCAAGTCTGCTTAGGAACCTGACAAGAACAGTAGATCCTCTTCAGATCAATACACTGTACTTGCTGGGAACAGACGCATGTGCTATTTGTCCTGTGTATGGCAATGGCAGTGCAATAGTGAGTCTTCTTAACAGAAAACAACTCTTGCTCGTAGGACCAGAAACTGCATGTGATTCAACTCCATTTAGGACTGGGAAACACATGCTAGCTCGCCTTACATGAAACACACTCTGCTTTTGAGAAAAGCACTCTTCTACTCTACTATGTTTCCTATATGGCCAGAACAGTGAGCTTGCTCAGAAAAAAAGAACTGTACTTCCTACACACACGGGCCATATCTAGTTCAACTCTGCTTAGGAAACTGAGAAGAACAGTAGCTCCTTTTCAATCCAATACACTGTACTTGCTGGGAACAGACGGGAAGGCTATTTGCACTGTGTATTGCAATGGGAGCGCAATAGTGACTTTCCTTACCAGAAAACAACTCTTGTTTCTAGGACCAGAAACTGCATGTGATTCAACTCCATTTAGGACTAGGAAACAAATGCTAGCTTGCCTTACATGAAACACACTCTGCTTTTGAGAAAAGAGCACTCTTCTACTCTTCTGTGTTTCCTATAGGGCCAGAACAGTGAGCTTGCTCAGAACAAAATAACTGTGCTTCCTACACACACGGGCCATATCGAGTTCAACTCTGCTTAGGAAACCAACAAGAACAGTAGCTCCTCTTCAGTCCGATACACTGTACTTGCTGGGAACAGACGCGAGTGCTATTTGTACGGTGTAAAGCAATGGGAGCCCAATAGTGACTTTCCTTACCAGAAAACAACTCTTGATCGTAGGACCAGAAACTGCATGTGATTCTACTCCACTTAGGAGTGGGAAACAAATGCTAGGTCGCCTTACATGAAACACACTCTGCTTTTGAGAAAAGAGAACTCTTCTACTCTACTGTGTTTCCTATGTGTTCCGAACAGTGAGCTTGCTCAGAACAAAAAAACTGTACTTCCTACACACACGGGCCATATCTAGTTCAACTCTGCTTAGGAAACTGAGAAGAACAGTAGCTCCTTTTCAATCCAATACACTGTACTTGCTGGGAACAGTCGGGAAGGCTATTTGCACTGTGTTTGGCAATGGGAGTGCAATAGTGACTTTCCTTACCAGAAAACAACTCTTGCTAGTAGGACAAGAAACTGCATGTTACTCCACTCCATTTAGGACTGGGAATCAAAAGGGTAGCTCGCCTTACAAGAAACACACTCTGCTTTAGAGAAAAGAGCACTCTTCTACTCTACTGTGTTTCCTATGGGGTCCAAACAGTGAGCTTGCTCAGAACAAAAGAACTGTGCTTCCTACACACACGGACCATATCTAGTTCAAGTCTGCTTAGGATCCTGACAAGAACAGTAGATCCTCTTCAGTCCAATACACTGTACTTGCTGGAAATAGACGCCAGTGCTATTTGTCCTGTGTATGGCAATGGCAGCGCAATAGTGACTCTTCTTACCAGAAAACAACTCTTGCTCGTAGGACCAGAAATTGCATGTGATTCAACTCCATTTAGGACTGGGAAACAAACTCTAGCTCGCTTTACAAGAATCACACTCTGCTTTTGAGAAAAGCACTCTTCTACTCTACTATGTTTCCTATATGGCCAGAACAGTGAGCTTGCTAAGAAAAAAAGAACTGTACTTGCTACACACACGGGCCATATCTAGTTCAACTCTGCTTAGGAAACTGAGAAGAACAGTAGCTCCTTTTCAATCCAATACACTGTACTTGCTGGGAACAGACGGGAAGGCTATTTGCACTGTGTATGGCAATGGGAGCGCAATAGTGACTTTCCTTACCAGTAAACAACTCTTGCTCGTAGGACCGGAAACTGCATGTGATTCAACTCCATTTAGGACTGGGAAACAAATGCTAGCTTGCCTTACATGAAACACACTCTGCTTTTGAGAAAAGAGCACTCTTCTACTCTTCTGTGTTTCCTATAGGTCCAGAACAGTGAGCTTGCTCAGAACAAAATAACTGTGCTTCCTACACACACGGGCCATATCGAGTTCAACTCTGCTTAAAAAACCAACAAGAACAGTAGCTCCTCTTCAGTCTGATACACTGTACTTGCTGGGAACAGACGCGAGTGCTATTTGTAAGGTGTACAGCAATGGGAGCCCAATAGTGACTTTCCTTACCAGAAAACAACTCTTGATCGTAGGACCAGAAACTGCATGTGATTCTACTCCACTTAGGAGTGGGAAACAAATGCTAGGTCGCCTTACATGAAACACACTCTGCTTTTGAGAAAAGAGCACTATTCTACTCTACTGTGTTTCCTATGTGTTCCGAACAGTGAGCTTGCTCAGAACAAAAAAACTGTACTTCCTACACACACGGGCCATATCTAGTTCAACTCTGCTTAGGAAACTGAGAAGAACAGTAGCTCCTTTTCAATCCAATACACTGTACTTGCTGGGAACAGTCGGGAAGGCAGGCTATTTGCACTGTGTATGGCAATGGGAGTGCAATAGTGACTTTCCTTACCAGAAAACAATTCTTGCTAGTAGGACAAGAAACTGCATGTGACTCCACTCCATTTAGGACTGGGAATCAAAAGGGTAGCTCGCCTTACAAGAAACACACTCTGCTTTAGAGAAAAGAGCACTCTTCTACTCTACTGTGTTTCCTATGGGGTCCAAACAGTGAGCTTGCTCAGAACAAAAGAACTGTGCTTCCTACACACACGGGCCATATCTATTTCAACTCTGCTTAGGAAACTGACAAGAACAGTAGATCCTCTTCCGTCCAATACACTGTACTTGCAGGAACAGACGCGAGTGCTATTTGCACTGTGTATGGCAATGGGAGCACAATAGTGACTCGTCTTACCAGAAAACAACTCTTGCTCGTAGGACAAAAAACTGCATGTGACTCAACTCCATTTAGGACTGGGAAACAAACGCTAGCTCGCCTTACATGAAACACACTCTGCATTTGAGAAAAGAGCACTCTTCTACTCTATTGTGTTTCATATCGGGTCCGAAGAGTGAGCTTGCTCAGAACAAAAGAACTGTGCTTCCTACACACACGGGCCATATGTAGTTCGACTCTGCTTATGAAACCAACAAGAACAGTAGCTCCTCTTCAGTCCAATACACTGTACTTGCGGGGAACAGACGCGAGTGCTATTTGCACTTTGTATGGCTATGGGAGCACAATAGTGTCTTTCCTTACCAGAAAAAAACTCTTGCTCGTAGGACCAGAAACTGCATGTGATTCAACTCCATTTAGGACTGGGAAACAAACGCTAGCTCTCCTTACAAGAAACACACTCTGCTTTAGAGAAAAGAGCACTCTTCTACTCTACTGTGTTTCCTATGGGGTCCGAACAGTGAGCTTGCTCAGAACAAAAGAACTGTGCTTCCTACACACACGGACCATATCTAGTTCAACTCTGCTTAGGAAACTGACAAGAACAGTAGCTCCTATTCAGTCCAATACACTGTACTTCCTGGGAAAAGACGCGAGTGCTATTTGCCTTGTGTAGGGCAATGGGAGCGCAATAGTGACTTTCCTTACCAGAAAACAACTCTTGTTCGTAGGACCAGAAACTGCATGTGATTCAACTCCATTTAACTAGGAAACAAACGCTAGCTCGCCTTCAAAAACATACTCTGCTTTTGAGAAAAGAGCACGCTTCTACTCTACTGTTTTTCCTATAGGGCCAGAACAGTGAGCTTGCTCAGAACATATGAACTGTGCTTCCTACACACACGGGCCATATCATGTTCAACTCTGCTTAGGAAACTGACAAGAACAGTAGCTCCTCTTCAATCCGATACACTGTACTTGCTGGGAACAGACGCGGGAGCTATTTGCACTGTGTATGGCAAGGGGAGCACAATACTGACTTTCCTTAACAGAAAACAACTCTTGCTCTTAGGACCAGAAACTGCATGTGATTCAACTCCATTTAGGACTGGGAAACAAACGCTAGCTCGCCTTACAAGAAACACACTCTGCTTTTGAGAAAAGAGCACTCTTCTACTCTACTGTGTTTCCTATGGTGTCCGAACAGTGAGCTTGCTCAGAACAAAAAAACTGTGCTTCCTACACACACGGCCATATGTAGTTCAATTCTGCTTAGGAACCTGACAAGAACAGTAGATCCTCTTCAGTCCAATACACTGTACTTGCTGGGAACAGACGCCAGTGCTATTTGTCCTGTGTATGGCAATGGCAGCGCAATAGTGACTCTTCTTACCATAAAACAACTCTTGCTCGTAGGACTAGAAACTGCATGTGATTCAACTCCATTTAGGACTGGGAAACAAACGCTAGCTCGCTTTACAAGAAACACACTCTGCTTTAGAGAAAAGAGCACTCTTCTACTCTACTGTGTTTCCTATATGGCCATAACAGTGAGCTTGGTCAGAACAAAAGAACTGTGCTTCCTACACACGTGCCATAACGAGTTCAACTCTGTTTAGGAAACTGACAAGAACAGTAGCTCCTCTTCAGTCCGAAACACTGTACTTGATGGGAACTGACGCGAGTGCTATTTGCACTGTGTATGGCAATGGGAGCGCAATAGTGACTTTCCTTACCAGAAAACAACTATTGCTCATAGAACCAGAAACTGCATGTGATTCAACTCCATTTAGGACTGGGATACAAATGCTAGCTCGCCTTACATGAAACACACTCTGCTTTTGAGAAAAGAGCACTCTTCTACTCTACTGTGCTTCTTATGGGGTCCGAACAGTGAGCTTGCTCAGAACAAAAGAACTGTGCTTCCTACACACACCGGCCATATCTTTTTCAACTCTGCTTAGGAAACTGAGAAGAACAGTAGCTCCTCTTCAGTCCAAGACACTGTACTTGCTGCTAACAGACGCCAGTGCTATTTGTCCTGTGTATGGCAATGGCAGCGCAATAGTGACTCTTCTTACCATAAAACAACTCTTGCTCGTAGGACCAGAATCTGCATGTGATTCAACTCCATTTAGGACTAGGAAACAAAAGCTAGCTCACCTTAAAGAAACACCCTCTGCTTTAGAGAAAAGAGCACTCTTCTACTCTACTGTGTTTCCTATGGGGCCAGAACAGTGAGCTTGCTCAGAACAAAAGAACTGTGCTTCCTACACACGGGCCATATCTAGTTCAACTCTGCTTAGGAAACTGACAAGAACAGTAGCTCCTTTTCAGTCCGATACACTGTACTTGCTGGGAACAGACGCGAGTGCTATTTGCACTGTGTATGGCAATGGGAGCGCAATAGTGACTTTCCTTACCAGAAAACAACTCTTGCTCGTAGGACCAGAAACTGCATGTTATTCCACTCCATTTAGGACTGGGAAGCAAATGCTAGCTCGCCTTACAAGAAACACACTCTGCTTTAGAGAAAAGAGCACTCTTCTACTCTACTGTGTTTACTATGGGATCCAAACAGTGAGCTTGCTCAGAACAAAAGAACTGTGCTTCCTACACACACGGACCATATCTAGTTCAACTCTGCTTAGGAAACTGACAAGAACAGTAGCTCCTCTTCAGTCCAATACACTGTACTTGCTGGGAACAGACGCATGTGCTATTTGCACTGTGTATGCCAAAGTGAGCGCAATAGTGACTTTCCTTACCAGAATACAACTCTTGCTCGTAGGACTAGAAACTGCATGTGATTCCACTCCATTTAGGACTGGGAAACAAATGCTAGCTCGCCTTCCAAGAAACACACTCAGCTTTAGAGAAAATAGCACTCTTCTACTCTACTGTGTTTCCTATGGTGTCCAAACAGTGAGCTTGCTCAGAACAAAAGAACTGTGCTTAATACACACGGACCACATCTAATTCAACTCTGCTTAGGAAACTGACAAGAACAGTAGCTCCTATTCAGTCCAATACACTGTACTTGCTGGGAACAGACGCCAGTGCTATTTGTCCTGTGTATGTCAATGACAGCGCAATAGTAACTCTTCTTACCAGAAAACAACTCTTGCTCGTAGGACCAGAAACTGCATGTGATTCAACTCCATTTAGGACTGGGAAACAAACTCTCGCTCGCTTTACAAGAAACACACTCTGCTTTTGAGAAAAGAGCACTCTTCTACTCTACTGTGTTTCCTATAGGGCCAGAACAGTGAGCTTGCTCAGAAAAAAAGAACTGTGCCTCCTACACACACGGACCATATCTAGTTCAACACTGCTTAGGAAACTGAGAAGAACTTTAGCTCCTCTTCAGTCCAATACACTGTACTTGCTGCGAACAGACGGGAGGGCTATTTGCACTGTGTATGGCAGTGGGAGCACAATAGTGACTTTCCTTACCAGAAAACAACTCTTGCTCGTAGGACCAGAAACTGCATGTGATTCAAGTCCATTTAGGAGTAGGAAACAAATGCTAGCTCGCCTTACAAAAACACACTCTGCTTTTGAGAAAAGAGCACTCTTCTACTCTACTGTGTTTCCTATGGTGTCCGAACATTGAGCTGCTAAGAACAAAAGAACTGTGCTTTGTACACACACGGCCATATCTAGTTCAATTCTGCTTAGGAACCTGACAAGAACAGTAGATCCTCTTCAGTCCAATACACTGTACTTGCTGGGAACAGACGCCAGTGCTATTTGTCCTGTGTATGGCAATGGCATAGCAATAGTGACTCTTGTTACCATAAAACAACTCTTGCTCGTAAGACTAGAAACTGCATGTGATTCAACTCCATTTAGGACTGGGAAACAAACGCTAGCTCGCCTTACAAGAAACACACTCTGCTTTAGAGAAAAGAGCACTCTTCTACTCTACTGTGTTTCCTATAGGGCCAGAACAGTGAGCTTGCTCAGAACAAAAGAACTGTGCTTCCAAGACAGGGCCATAACTAGTTCAACTCTGCTTAGGAAACTGACAAGAACAGTAGCTCCTCTTCCGTCCAATACACTGTACTTGCTGGGAACAGACGGGAGGGCTATTTGCACTGTGGATGGCAATGGGAGCAAAATAGTGACTTTCCTTACCTGAAAACAGCTCTTGCTCGTAGGACCAGTATCTGCATTTGATTCAACTCCATTTAGGACTGGTAAACAAATGCTAGCTCGCCTTACATGAAACACACTCTGCTTTTGATTAAAGAGCACTCTTCTACTCTACTGTGTTTCCTATGAGGTCCGAACAGTGAGCTTGCTCAGAACAAAAGAACTGTGCTTCCTACACACACGGGCCATATCTAATTCAACTCTGCTTAGGAAACTGAGAAGAACAGTAGCTCCTCTTCAGTCCAATACACTGTACTTGCTGGCAAAAGGCGCATGTGCTATTTGCACTGTGTATGTCAATGGGAGCGCAATAGTGACATTCCTTACCAGAAAACAACTCTTGCTCATAGGACTAGAAACTGCATGTCATTCCACCTCATTTAGGACTGGGAAACAAATGCTAGCTCGCCTTACAAGAAACACACTCTGCTTTAGAGAAAAGAGCACTGTTCTACTCTACTGTTTTTCCTATGGGGTCCAAACAGTGAGCTTGCTCAGAACAAAAGAACTGTGCTTAATACACACATGGGCCATATCTAGTTCAACTCTGCTTAGGAAACTGACAAGAACACTAGCTCCTCTTCAGTCCCATACACAGTACTTTCAGGGAACAGACGCGAGTGCTATTTGCACTGTGTATGGCAATTGGAGCACAATAGTGACTTGTTTTACCAGAAAACAAATCTGGTTCGTAGGACAAAAAACTGCATGTGACTCAACTCCATTTAGGACTGGGAAACAAACGCTAGCTCGACTTCCAAGAAACACACTCTGCTTTTGAGAAAAGAGCACTCTTCTACTCTACTGTGTTTCCTATGTGTTCCAAACAGTGAGCTTGCTCAGAACAAAAAAACTGTGCTTCCTACACACACGGCCATATCTAGTTCAATTCTGCTTAGGAACCTGACAAGAACAGTAGATCCTCTTCAGTCCAATACACTGTACTTGCTGGGAACAGACGCCAGTGCTATTTGTCCTGTGTATGGCAATGGCATAGCAATAGTGACTCTTGTTACCATAAAACAACTCTTGCTCGTAAGACTAGAAACTGCATGTGATTCAACTCCATTTAGGACTGGGAAACAAATGCTAGCTCGCCTTACAAGAAACACACTCTGCTTTAGAGAAAAGAGCACTCTTCTACTCTACTGTGTTTCCTATAGGGCCAGAACAGTGAGCTTGCTCAGAACAAACGAACTGTGCGTCCTACACACACAGGCCATATCTAGTTCAACTCTGCTTAGGAAACTGACAAGAACAGTAGCTCCTCTTCAGTCCGAAACACTGTACTTGTGGGGAACAGAAGCGAGTGATATTTGCACTGTGTATGGCAATTGGAGCACAATAGTGACTTGTCTTACCAGAAAACAACTCTTGCTCGTTGGACAAAAAACTGCATGTGACTCAACTCCATTTAGATCTGGGAAACAAACGCTAGCTCGACTTCCAAGAAACACACTCTGCTTTTGAGAAAAGAGCACTCTTCTACTCTACTGTGTTTCCTATGTGTTCTGAACCGTGAGCTTGCTCAGAACAAAAGAACTGTGCTTCCTACACATACGGACCATATCTAGTTCAACTCTGCTTAGGAAACTGACAAGAACAGTAGCTCCTATTCACTCCAATACACTGTACTTGCTGGGAAAAGAAGCGAGTGCTATTTGCCTTGTGTAGGGTAATGGGAGCGCAATAGATACTTTCCTTACCAGAAAACAACTCTTGCTCGTAGGACCAGAAACTGCATGTGATACAACTCCATTTAGGACTAGGAAACAAACGCTAGCTCGCCTTACAAAAACACACTCTGCTTTTGAGAAAAGAGCACTCTTCTACTCTACTGTGTTTCCTATGGTGTCCGAACAGTGAGCTTGCTCAGAACAAAAGAACTGTGCTTCCTACACACATGGCCATATCTAGTTCAATTCTGCTTAGGAACCTGACAATAACAGTTGATCCTCTTCAGTCCAATACACTGTACGTGCTGGGAACAGACGCCAGTGCTATTTGTCCAGTGTATGGCAATGGCAGCACAATAGTGACTCTTCTTACCATAAAACAATTCTTGCTCGTAGGACCAGAAACTGCATGTGATTCAACTCCATTTAGGACTGGGAAACAAAAGCTACCTCACCTTACAGAAACACACTCTGCTTTAGAGAAAAGAGCACTCTTCTACTCTACTGTGTTTCCTATAGGGCCAGAACAGTGAGCTTGCTCAGAATAAAGAACTGTGCTTCCTACACACGGGCCATATCTAGTTCAACTCTGCTTAGGAAACTGACAAGAACAGTAGGTACTCTTCAGTCCAATACACTGTACTTGCAGGGAAGAGACGCGAGTGCTATTTGCACTGTGTATGGCAATTGGAGCACAATAGTGACTCGCCCTACCAGAAAACAACTCTTGCTCGTAGGACAAAAACCTGCATGTGAGTCAACTCCATTTAGGACTGGGAAACAAACGCTAGCTCGCCTTACAAGAAACACACTCTGCTTTTGAGAAAAGAGCACTCTTCTACTCTGCTGTGTTTCCTATAGGGCCAGAACAGTGAGCTTACTCAGAACAAAAGAACTGTGCTTCCTACACACACGGGCCATATCTAGTTCAACTCTACTTAGGAAACTGATAAGAACAGTAACTCCTATTCAGTCCAATACACTGTACTTGCTGGGAAAAGACCCGAGTGCTTTTGGCCTTGTGTATGGCAATGGGCGCGCAATAGTGACTTTTCTTTCCAGAAAACAACTCTTGTTCTTAGGACCAGAAACTGCATGTGACTCAAATCCATTTAGGACTGGGAAACAAACGCTAGCTCGCCTTACAAGAAACACACTCTGCTTTTGAGTAAAGAGCACTCTTCTCCTCTACTGTGTTTCCTATTGGGTCTGAAGAGTGAGCTTGCTCAGAACAAAAGAACTGTGCTTCCTACACACGGGCCATATCTAGTTCAACTCTCCTTAGGAAACTGACAAGAACAGTAGCTCCTCTTCAGTCCGATACACTGTACTTGCGGGGAACAGACACGAGTGCTATTTGCACTGTGTATGGCAATTGGAGCACAATAGTGACTTGTCTTACCAGAAAACAACTGTTGCTTGTAGGACAAAAATCTGCATGTGACTCAACTCCATTTAGGACTGGGAAACAAACACTAGCTCGACTTCCTAGAAGCACACTCTGCTTTTGAGAAAAGAGCACTCTTCTACTCTACTGTGTTTCCTATGTGTTTTCCGAACAGTGAGCTTGCTCAGAACACAAAAACTGTGCTTCCTACACACACGGGCCATATCTAGTTCAATTCTACTTAGGAAACTGACAAGAACAGTAGAACCTCTTCAGTCCAATACACTGTACATGCTGGGAACTGACGCCAGTGCTATATGCCCTGTGTATGACAATGGGAGCGCAATAGTGACTCTTCTTACCTGAAAAAAACTCTTGCTCGTAGGACCAGAAACGGCATGGGATTCAACTCCATTTTTGACTGGGAAGCAAATACTAGCTCGCCTTTCAAGAAACACAATTTAATTTTGAGAAAAGAGCACTCATCTACTCTACTGTGTTTCCTATGGTGTCCGCACAGTGTGCTTTCTCAGAACAAAAGAACTGTGCTTTTTAAACACACGAGCCATATCTAGTTCAACTCCTTTTAGGAAAATGACAAGAAGAGTAGCTCCTCTTCAGTCCAATACACTGTACTTGCTGGGAACAGACACGAGTGCTATTTGCACTATGTATGGCAATGGGAGCGCAATAGTGACTTTCCTTACCAGAAAACAACTCTTGCTCATAGGACCAGAAATTGGATGTGATTCAACTCCATTTAGGACTGGTAAACAAACGCTAGCTCGCCTTACAAGAAACACACTCTGCTTTTGAGAAAAGAGCACTCTTTTACACTACTGTGTTTCCTATAGGGCCAGAAGAGTGAGCTTGAACAGAACAAGAGAACTGTGCTTCCTACACACACGGCCATATCTAGTTCAATTTTGCTTAGAAAACTGAAAAGAACAGTAGATCCTCTTCAGTCCAATACACTGTACATGCTGGGAACAGATGCCAGTGCTATTTGCCCTGTGTATGACAATGGGAGCGCAATAGTGACTCTTCCTACCAGAAAAAAACTCTTGCTCGTAGGACCACAAACTGCATGGGATTCAACTCTATTTAGTACTGGGTAACAAACGCCTTACATGAAACACACTCTGCTTTTGAGAAAAGAGCACTCTTCTACTCTACTGTGTTTCCTATGGGGTACGAAAAGTGTGCTTGCTCAGAACAAAAGAACTGTGCTTCCTACACACGGGCCATATCTAGTTCAACTCTGCTTAGGAAACTGACAAGAACAGTAGCTCCTCTTCAGTCCAATACACTGTAGTTGCTGGGAACAGACGGGAGGGATATTTGCATTGTGTATGGCAATGGGAGCGCAATAGTGACTTTCCTTACCAGAAAACAACTCTTGCTCGTAGGACCAGAAACTGCATGTGATTCAACTCCATTTCGGACTGGGATACAAATGCTAGCTCGCCTTCCATGAAACACACTCTGCTTTTGAGAAAAGAGCACTCTTCTACTCTACTGTGCTTCCTATGGGGTCCGAACAGTGAGCTTGCTCAGAACAAAAGAACTGTGCTTCCTACACACACGGGCCATATCTAGTTCAACTCTGCTTAGGAAACTGAGAAGAACAGTAGCTCCTCTTCAGTCCAATACACTGTACTTTCGGGGAACAGACGCGAGTGCTATTTGCACTGTGTATGGCAATTGGAGCACAATAGTGACTCGTCTTACCAGAAAACAACTCTTGCTCGTAGGACAATAAACTGCATGTGACTCAACTCCATTTAGGCCTGGGAAACAAACGCTAGCTCGCCTTACAAGAAACACACTCTGCTTTTGAGAAAAGAGCACTCTTCTACTCTACTGTGTTTCCTATTGTGTCTGAACAGTGAGCTTGCTCAGAACAAAAGAACTGTGCTTCCTACACACACGGCCATAACTAGTTCAATTCTGCTTAGGAACCTGACAAGAACAGTAGATCCTCTTCAGTCCAATACACTGTACTTCCTGGGAACAGACGCCAGTGCTATTTGTCCTGTGTATGGCAATGGCAGCGCAATAGTGACTCTTCTTACCATAAAACAACTCTTACTCGTAGGACCAGAAACTGCATGTGATTCAACTCCATTTAGGACTGGGAAACAAATGCTAGCTCACCTTACAAGAAACACACTCTGCTTTAGAGAAAAGAGCACTCTTCTACTCTACTGTGTTTCCTATAGGGCCAGAACAGAGAGCTTGCTCAGAACAAAAGAACGGTGCTTCCTACACACGGGCCATATCTAGTTCAACTCTGCTTAGGAAACTGACAAGAACAGTAGCTCCTCTTCAGTCCGATACACTGTACTTGCTGGGAACAGACGTGACTGCTATTTGCACTGTGTATGGCAATGGGAGCGCAATAGTGACTTTCTTTACCAGAAAACAACTCTTGCTCGTAGGACCAGAAACTGCATGTGATTCAACTCCATTTAGGACTGGGAAACAAATGCTAGCTCGCCTTACATGAAACACACTCTGCTTTTGAGAAAAGAGCACTCTTCTACTCTACTGTGCTTCCTATGGGGTCCGAACAGTGAGCTTGATCAGAACAAAAGAACTGTGCTTCCTACACACACGGGCCATATCTAGTTCAACTCTGCTTAGGAAACTGAGAAGAACAGTAGCTCCTCTTCAGTCCAATACACTGTACTTGCTGCGAACAGACGGGAGGGCTATTTGCACTGTGTATGGCAGTGGGAGCACAATAGTGACTTTCCTTACCAGAAAACAACTCTTGCTCGTAGGACCAGAAACTGCATGTGATTCAACTCCATTTAGGAGTAGGAAACAAATGCAAGCTCACCTTACAAAAACAAACTCTGCTTTTGAGAAAAGAGCACTCTTCTACTCTACTGTGTTTCCTATGGTGTCCGAACATTGAGCTTGCTCAGAACAAAAGAACTGTGCTTCGTACACACACGGCCATATCTAGTTCAATTCTGCTTATAAACCTGACAAGAACAGTAGATCCTCTTCAGTCCAATACACTGTAGTTGCTGGGAACAGACGCCAGTGCTATTTGTCCTGTGTATGGCAATGGCATAGCAATAGTGACTCTTGTTACCATAAAACAACTCTTGCTCGTAAGACTAGAAAGTGCATGTGAATCAACTCCATTTAGGACTGGGAAACAAACGCTAGCTCGCCTTACAAGAAACACACTCTGCTTTAGAGAAAAGAGCACTCTTCTACTCTACTGTGTTTCCTATAGGGCCAGAACAGTGAGCTTGCTCAGAACAAAAGAACTGTGCTTCCAAGACAGGGCCATAACTAGTTCAACTCTGCTTAGGAAACTGACAAGAACAGTAGCTCCTCTTCCGTCCAATACACTGTACTTGCTGGAAACAGAAGCGAGTGCTATTTGCACTGTGTATTTCAAAGGGAGCGCAATAGTGACTTTCCTTACCAGAAAACAACTCTTGCTGGTAAGACAAGAAACTGCATGTGATTCAACTCCATTTAGGACTGGGAAACAAACGCTAGCTCGCCTTACAAGAAAAACACTCTGCTTTTGAAAAAGAGCACACTTCTACTCTACTGTGTTTCCTATAGGGCCTCAACAGAGAGCTTGCTCAGAACAAAAGAACTGTGCTTCCTACATACACGGCCATATCTAGTTCAATTCTGCTAAGGAAACTGACAAGAACATTGGAACCTCTTCAGTCCAATACACTGTACATGCTGGATACAGACGCCAGTGCTATTTGCCCTGTGTGGCAATGGGAGCACAATAGTGACTTTCCTTACCAGAAATAAACTCTTGCTCGTAGGACCAGAAACTGCATGTGATTCAACTCCATTTAGGACTGGGAAACAAACGCTAGCTCGCCTTTCAAGAAACACACTCTGCTTTTGAGAACAGAGCACTCTTCTACTCTACTGTTTTTCCTATAGGGTCCGAACGGTGAGCTTGCTCTGAACAAAAGAACTGTGCTTCCTACACACACGGCCATATCTAGTTCAATTCTGCTTAGGAACCTGACAAGAACAGTAGATCCTCTTCAGTCCAATACACCGTACTTGCTGGGAACAGACGCCAGTGCTATTTTTCCTGTATATGGCAATGGCAGCGCAATAGCGACTATTCTTACCATAAAAGAACTCGTGCTCGTAGGATTAGAAACTGCATGTGATTCAACTCCATTTAGGACTGGGAAACAAACACTAGCTCGCCTTTCAAGAAACACACTCTGCTTTTGAGAAAAGAGCACTCTTCTACTCTACTGTGTTTCCTAGAGGGCCAGAACAGAGAGATTGCTCAGAACAAAAGAACTGTGCTTCCTACATACAGGGCCATATCTAGTTCAATTCTGCTTAGGAAACTGACAAGAACAATAGATCCTTTTCAGTCCAATACACTGTACATGCTGGGAACAGACGCGAGTGCTATTTGCCCTGTGTATGACAATGGGAGCGCAATAGTGACTCTTAGTACCAGAGAACAAATCTTGCTTGTAGGACCAGAAACTGCATGTGATTCAAATCCATTTAAGACTGGGAAACAAACGCTAGCTCGCCTTACAAGAAACAAACTCTGCTTTTGAGAAAAGAGCACGCTCCTACTCTACTGTGTTTCCTATGGGGTCCGAACAGTGAGCTTGCTCAGAAAAAAAGAACTGTGCTTCCTACACACACGTGCCATATCTAGTTCAACTCTGCTTAGGAAACTGACAGGAACAGTAGCTCCTCTTCAGTCCAATACACTGTACTTGCTGGGAACAGACGCGAGTGATATTTGCACTGTGTATGGCAATGGGAGCACAATAGTGACATTCCTTACCAGGAAACAACTCTTGCTCATAGGACCAGAAACTGCATGTGACTCAACTCCATTTAGGACTGGGAAAGAAACGCTAGCTCGCCTTACAAGAAACAGACTCTGCTTTTGAGAAAAGAGCACTCTTCTACTCTACTGTGTTTCCTATAGGGCCAGAACAGTGAACTTGCTCAGAACAAAAGAACTGTGCTTCCTACACACACTGTCCATATCTAGTTTAACTCTGCTTAGGAAACTGACAAGAACAGTAGCTCCTCTTCAGTCCAATACTCTGTACATGCAGGGAACAGACGCCAGTGCTATATGCACTGTGTATGTCAATGGGAGCGCAATAGTGACTCTTATTACCAGAAAAAAACTCTTGCTCGTAGGACCAGAAACTGCACGGCATTCAATTCCATTTCTGACTGGGAAACAAACACTAGCTCGCCTTTCAATAAACACACTCTGCTTTTGAGAAAAGAGCACTCTTCTACTCTACTGTGTTTCCTATGGGGTCCAAACAGTGAGCTTGCTCAGAACAAAAGAACTGTGCTTTCTACACACATGGCCATATCTAATTCAATTCTGCTTAGGAACCTGACGAGAAAAATAGCTCCTCTTCAGTCCAATACACTGTACTTGCTGGGAAACAAAGCCAGTGCTATTTGCCCTGTGTATGACAATGGGAGCGCCATAGTGTCTCTTCTTACCAGAAAACAAATCTTGCTCGTAGGACCAAAAAGTGCATGTGATTCAACTCCATTTAGGACTGGGAAACAAACGCTAGCTCGCCTTACAAGAAACACACTCTGCTTTTGAGAAAAGAGCACTCTCCTACTCTACTGTGTTTCCTATGGGGTCCGAACAATGAGCTTGCTCAGAAAAAAAGAACTGTGCTTCCTACACACACGTGCCATATCTAGTTCAACTCTGCTTAGGAAACTGACAAGAACAGTAGCTCCTCTTCAGTCCAATACACTGTACTTGCTGGAAACAGACGCGAGGGCTATTTGCACTGTGTATGGCAAAGGTAGCACAATAGTGACTTTCCTTACTAGAAAACAACTCTTGCTGGTAGGACCAAAAACTGCATGTGATTCAACTCCATTTATGACTGGGAAACAAACGCTAGCTCGCCTTACAAGAAACACACTCTGCTTTTGAGAAAAGAGCACTCTTCTACTCTACTGTGTTTCCTATAGGGCCAGAACAGAGAGCTTGCTCAGAACAAAAGAACTGTGCTTCCTACATACAGGGCCATATCTAGTTCAATTCTGCTTAGGAAACTGACAAGAACAATAGATCCTTTTCAGTCCAATACACTGTAAATGCTGGGAACAGACACGAGTGCTATTTGCCATGTGTATTACAATGGGAGTGCAATAGTGACTCTTCTTACCAGAAAACAGCTCTTGTTCGTAGGACCAGAAACTGTATGTGATTCAACTCCATATAGGACTGGGAAAAAAACACTAGCTGGCCTTACAAGAAACACACTCTGCTTTTGAGAAAAGAGCACTCTTCTACTCTACTGTGTTTCCTATAGGGCCAGAATAGAGAGCATGCTCAGAAAAAAAGAACTGTGCTTCCTACACACACGTGCCATATCTAGTTCAACACTGCTTAGGAAACTGACAAGAACTGTAGCTCCTCTTCAGTCCAATACACTGTACTTGCTGGGAACAGACGCGAGTGCTATTTGCACTGTATATGCCAATGGGAGCGCAATAGTGACATTCCTTACCAGAAAAAAACTCTTGCTCATAGGACCAAAAACTGCATGTGATTCAACTCCATTTAGAACGGGGAAATAAATGCTAGCTCGCCTTACAAGAAACACACTCTGCTTTTGAGAAAAGAGCACTGTTCTACTCTACTGTGTTTCCTATAGGGCCAGAACAGTAAGCTTGCACAACACAAAAGAAGTGTGCTTCCTACACACACGGGCCATATCTAGTTCAATTCAGCTTAGGAAACTGCCAAGAACAGTATACCCTCTTCAGTCAAATACACTGCACATGCTGGGAACAGACACCAGTGCTATTTGCCCTGTGTATGACAATTGGAGCGCAATAGTGACTCTTCTTACCAGAAAACAACTCTTGCTTGTAGGACCAGAAACTGCATGTGACTCAACTCCATTTAGGACTGGGAAAGAAACGCTAGCTCGCCTTACAAGAAACACACTCTGCTTTTGAGAAAAGAACACTCTTCTACTCTACTGTGTTTCCTATGGGGTCCAAACAGTGAGCTTGCTCAGAACAAAGAACTGTGCTTTCAACACACATGGCCATATCTAGTTCAATTCTGCTTAGGAACCTGACAAGAACAATAGCTCCTCTTCAGTCCAATACACTGTACTTGCTGGGAACCAAAGCCAGTGCTTTTTGCCCTGTGTATGACAATGGGAGCGCCATAGTGTCTCTTCTTACCAGAAAACAAATCTTGCTCGTAGGACCAGAAACTGCATGTGATTCAACTCCATTTAGGACTGGAAAACAAATCCTAGCTCGCCTTACAAGAAACACACTCTGCTTTTGAGAAAACAGCACTCTTCTACGCTACTGTGTTTCCTATAGGGCCAGAACAGAGAGCTTGCTCAGAACAAAAGAACTGTGCTTCCTACACACACGTGCCATATCTAGTTCAACTCTGCTTAGGAAACTGACAAGAACAGTAGCTCCTCTTCAGTCCAATACACTGTACTTGCTGGGAACAGACGCGAGTGCTATTTGCACTGTGTATGGCAATGGGAGCGCAATAGTGACATTCCTTACCAGAAACCAACTCTTGCTCATAGGACCAGAAACTGAATGTGACTCAACTCCATTTAGGACTGGGAAAGAAACTCAAGCTCGCCTTACAAGAAACACACTCTGCTTTTGAGAAAAGAGCACTCTTCTACTCTACTGTGTTTCCTATAGGGCCAGAACAGAGAGCTTGCTCAGAACAAAAGAACTGTGCTTCCTACATACACGGCCATATCTAGTTCAATTCTGCTTAGGAAACTGACAAGAACAATAGAACCTTTTCAGTCCAATACACTGTACATGCTGGGAACAGACGCGAGTGCTATTTGCACTATGTAAGGTAATGGGAGCGCAATAGTGACTTTCCTTACCAGAAAACAGCTCTTGCTCGTAGGACCAGAAACTGCATGTGATTCAACTCCATTTAGGACTGGAAAACAAATCCTAGCTCGCCTTACAAGAAACACACTCTGCTTTTGAGAAAAGAGCACTCTACTACTCTACTGTGTTTCCTATGGGGTCCGAACAGTGAGCTTGCTCAGAACAAAAGAACTGTGCTTCCTACACACACGGGCTGTATCTAGTTCAACTCTGCTTAGGAAACTGACAAGAACAGTAGCTCCTCTTCAGACTAATACACTGTACTTGCTGGAAACAGACGCGAGTGCTATTTGCACTGTGTATGGCAAATGGAGCGCAATAGTGACTTTCCTTACCAGAAAACAACTCTTGCTGGTAAGACAAGAAACTGCATGTGATTCAACTCCATTTAGGACTGGGAAACAAACGCTAGCTCGCCTTACAAGAAAAACACTCTGCTTTTGAAAAAGAACACACTTCTACTCTACTGTGTTTCCTATAAGGCCTCAACAGAGAGCTTGCTCAGAACAAAAGAACTGTGCTTCCTACATACACGGCCATATCTAGTTCAATTCTGCTAAGGAAACTGACAAGAACAGTGGAACCTCTTCAGTCCAATACACTGTACATGCTGGGAACAGACGCCAGTGCTATTTGCCCTGTGTGGCAATGGGAGCACAATAGTGACTTTCCTTACCAGAAATAAACTCTTGCTCGTAGGACCAGAAACTGCATGTGATTCAACTCCATTTAGGACTGGGAAACAAACGCTAGCTCGCCTTTCAAGAAACACACTCTGCTTTTGAGAACAGAGCACTCTTCTACTCTACTGTTTTTCCTATAGGGTCCGAACGGTGAGCTTGCTCTGAACAAAAGAACTGTGCTTCCTACACACACGGCCATATCTAGTTCAATTCTGCTTAGGAACCTTACAAGAACAGTAGATCCTCTTCAGTCCAATACACCGTACTTGCTGGGAACAGACGCCAGTGCTATTTTTCCTGTGTATGGCAATGGCAGCGCAATAGCGACTATTCTTACCATAAAAGAACTCGTGCTCGTAGGATTAGAAACTGCATGTGATTCAACTCCATTTAGGACTGCGAAACAAACGCTAGCTCGCCTTACAAGAAACAAACTCTGCTTTTGAGAAAAGAGCACGCTCATACTCTACTGTGTTTCCTATGGGGTCCGAACAGTGAGCTTGCTCAGAAAAAAAGAACTGTGCTTCCTACACACACGTGCCATATCTAGTTCAACTCTGCTTAGGAAACTGACAAGAACAGTAGCTCCTCTTCAGTCCAATACACTGTACTTGCTGGGAACAGACGCGAGTGATATTTGCACTGTGTATGGCAATGGTAGCGCAATAGTGACATTCCTTACCAGGAAACAACTCTTGCTCATAGGACCAGAAACTGCATGTGACTCAACTCCATTTAGGACTGGGAAAGAAACGCTAGCTCGCCTTACAAGAAACAGACTCTGCTTTTGAGAAAAGAGCACTCTTCTACTCTACTGTGTTTCCTATAGGGCCAGAACAGTGAACTTGCTCAGAACAAAAGAACTGTGCTTCCTACACACACTGGCCATATCTAGTTTAACTCTGCTTAGGAAACTGACAAGAACAGTAGCTCCTCTTCAGTCCAATACTCTGTACATGCAGGGAACAGACGCCAGTGCTATATGCACTGTGTATGTCAATGGGAGCGCAATAGTGACTCTTATTACCAGAAAAAAACTCTTGCTCGTAGGACCAGAAACTGCACGGCATTCAATTCCATTTCTGACTGGGAAACAAACACTAGCTCACCTTTCAATAACCACACTCTGCTTTTGAGAAAAGAGCACTCTTCTACACTACTGTGTTTCCTATAGGGTCCAAACAGTGAGCTTGCTCAGAACAAAAGAACTGTGCTTTCTACACACATGGCCATATCTAGTTCAATTCTGCTTAGGAACCTGACAAGAAAAATAGCTCCTCTTCAGTCCAATACACTGTACTTGCTGGGAAACAAAGCCAGTGCTATTTGCCCTGTGTATGACAATGGGAGCGCCATAGTGTCTCTTCTTACCAGAAAACAAATCTTGCTCGTAGGACCAGAAAGTGCATGTGATTGAACTCCATTTAGGACTGGGAAACAAACGCTAGCTCGCCTTACAAGAATCACACTCTGCTTTTGAGAAAAGAGCACTCTCCTACTCTACTGTGTTTCCTATGGGGTCCGAACAATGAGCTTGCTCAGAAAAAAAGAACTGTGCTTCCTACACACACGTGCCATATCTAGTTCAACTCTGCTTAGGAAACTGACAAGAACAGTAGCTCCTCTTCAGTCCAATACACTGTACTTGCTGGAAACAGACGCGAGGGCTATTTGCACTGTGTATGGCAAAGGGAGCACAATAGTGACTTTCCTTACTAGAAAACAACTCTTGCTGGTAGGACCAAAAACTGCATGTGATTCAACTCCATTTATGACTGGGAAACAAACGCTAGCTCGCCTTACAAGAAACACACTCTGCTTTTGAGAAAAGAGCACTCTTGTACTCTACTGTGTTTCCTATAGGGCCAGAACAGAGAGCTTGCTCAGAACAAAAGAACTGTGCTTCCTACATACAGGGCCATATCTAGTTCAATTCTGCTTAGGAAACTGACAAGAACAATAGATCCTTTTCAGTCCAATACACTGTAAATGCTGGGAACAGACACGAGTGCTATTTGCCATGTGTATTACAATGGGAGCGCAGTAGTGACTCTTCTTACCAGAAAACAGCTCTTGCTCGTAGGACCAGAAACTGCATGTGATTCAACTCCATATAGGACTGGGAAAAAAACAATAGCTGGACTTACAAGAAACACACTCTGGTTTTGAGAAAAGAGCACTCTTCTACTCTACTGTGTTTCCTATAGGGCCAGAATAGAGAGCTTGCTCAGAAAAAAAGAACTGTGCTTCCTACACACACGTGCCATATCTAGTTCAACACTGCTTAGGAAACTGACAAGAACTATAGCTCCTCTTCAGTCCAATACACTGTACTTGCTGGGAACAGACGCGAGTGCTATTTGCCCTGTATATGCCAATGGGAGCGCAATAGTGACATTCCTTACCAGAAAAAAACTCTTGCTCATAGGACCAAAAACTGCATGTGATTCAACTCCATTTAGAACTGGGAAATAAATGCTAGCTCGCCTTACAAGAAACACACTCTGCTTTTGAGAAAAGAGCATTCTTCTACTCTACTGTGTTTCCTATAGGGCCAGAACAGTAAGCTTGCACAACACAAAAGAAGTGTGCTTCCTACACACACGGGCCATATCTAGTTCAATTCAGCTTAGGAAACTGCCAAGAACAGTATACCCTCTTCAGTCAAATACACTGCACATGCTGGGAACAGACACCAGTGCTATTTGCCCTGTGTATGACAATTGGAGCGCAATAGTGACTCTTCTTATCAGAAAACAACTCTTGCTTGTAGGACCAGAAACTGCATGTGACTCAACTCCATTTAGGACTGGGAAAGAAACGCTAGCTCGCCTTACAAGAAACACACTCTGCTTTTGAGAAAAGAGCACTCTTCTACTCTACTGTGTTTCCTACAGGGCCAGAACAGTGAACTTACTCAGAACAAAAGAACTGTGCTTCCTACACAGAGGGGCCATATCTAGTTTAACTCTGCTTAGGAAACAGACAAGAACAGTAGCTTCTCTTCAGTCCAATACTCTGTACATGCAGGAAACAGATGCCAGTGCTATATGCACTGTGTATGGCAATGGGAGCACAATAGTGCCTCTTATTACCAGAAAAAAACTCTTGCTCATAGGACCAGAAACTGCACGGGAATCAATTCCATTTCTGACTGGGAAACAAACACTAACTTGCATTTCAAGAAACACACTCTGCTTTTGAGAAAAGAGCACTCTTCTACTTTACAGTGTTTCCTATGGTGTCCGAACAGTGAGCTTGCTCAGAACAAAAGAACTGTGCTTCCTACACACACGGGCCATATCTAGTTCAACTCTGCTTAGGAAACTGACAAGAACAGTAGCTCCTCTTCAGTCCAATACACTGTACTTGATGGGAACAGACGCGAGTGCTATTTGCACTGTGTATGACAATGGGAGCGCAATAATGACTTTCCTTTCCAGAAAACAACTCTTACTCGTAGGACCAGAAACTGCATGTGATTCAACTTCATTTAGGACTGGGAAACAAACGCTAGCTCGACTTACGAGAAACACACTCTGCTTTTGAGAAAAGAGCACTCTTGTACTCTACTGTGTTTCCTATAGGGCCAGAACAGAGAGCTTGCTCAGAACAAAAGAACAGTTCTTCCTACATACACGGCCATATCCAGTTCAATTCTGCTTAGGAAACTGACAAGAACAATAGATCCTTTTCAGTCCAATACACTGTACATGCTGGGAACAGACGCGAGTGCTATTTGCACTATGTATGGCAATGGGAGCGCAATAGTGACTTTCCTTACCAGAAAACAACTCGTGCTCGTAGGACCAGAAACTGCATGTGATTCAACTCCAATTAGGACTGGGAAACAAACCTAACTCGCCTTACAAGAAACACACTCTGCTTTTGAGAAAAGAGCACTCTTCTACTCTAATGTGTTTCCTATGGGGTCCGAACAGTGAGCTTGCTCAGAACAAAAGAACTGTGCTTCCTACACACACGGGCTGTATCTAGTTCAACTCTGCTTAGGAAACTGACAAGAACAGTAGCTCCTCTTCAGACTAATACACTGTACTTGCTGGGAACAGACGCGAGTGCTATTTGCACTGTGTATGGCAAAGGGAGCACAATGGTGACTTTCCTTACCAGAAAACAACTCTTGCTGGTAGGACCAAAAACTGCATGTGATTCAACTCCATTTAGGACTGGGAAACAAACGCTAGCTTCCCTTACAAGAAACACACTCTGCTTTTGAGAAAAGAGCACTCTTGTACTCTACTGTGTTTCCTATAGCGCCAGAACAGAGAGCTTGCTCAGAACAAAAGAACTGTGCTTCCTACATACAGGGCCATATCTAGTTCAATTCTGCTTACGAAACTGACAAGAACAATAGATCCTTTTCAGTCCAATACACTGTACATGCTGGGAACAGACGCGAGTGCTATTTGCAATGTGTATGGCAATGGGAGCGCAATAGTGACTTTCCTTACCAGAAAAAAACTCTTGCTTGTAGGACGAAACACTACATGTGACTCAACTCCATTTAGGACTGGGAAACCAACGCTAGCTGGCCTAAAAAGAAACACACTCTGCTTTTGAGAAAAGAGCACTCTTCTACTCTACTGTGTTTCCTATAGGTCCAGAACAGTGAGCTTGCTCAGAACAAAAGAACTGTGCTTCCTACACACACGGGCCATATGTAGTTCAATTCTGTTTAGGAAAATGACAAGAACAGTGGAAACTCTTCAGTCCAATACACTGTACTTCCTGGGAACAGACGAAAGGTCTATTTGTCCGGTGTATGGCAATGGCAGTGCAATAGTGACTATTCTTACCATAAAACAACTCTTGCTCGTAGGATTAGAAACTGCATGTGATTCAACTCCATTTAGAACTGGGAAACAAACGCTAGCTCGCCTTTCAAGAAACACACTCTGCTTTTGAGAAAAGAGCACTCTACTACTCTACTGTGTTTCCTAGAGGGCCAGAACAGAGAGCTTGCTCAGAACAAATGAACTGTGCTTCCTACACACACGTGCCATATCTAGTTCAGTTCTGCTTAGGAAACTGACAAGAACAGTAGATCCTTTTCAGTCCAATACACTGTACATGCTGGGAACAGACGCGAGTGCTATTTGCCCTGTGTATGACAATGGGAGCGCAATAGTGACTCTTCTTACCAGAAAACAACTCTTGCTCGTAGGACAAGAAACAGCATGTTATTCAACTCCATATAAGGCTGGGAAAAAAAACACTAGCTGGCCTTACAAGAAACACACTCTGCTTTTGAGAAAAGAGCACTCTTCTACTCTATTGTGTTTCCTATGGGGTCCGAACAGTGAGCTTGCTCAGAACAAAAGAACTGTGCTTCCTACACACACGGGCCATATCTAGTTCAACTCTGCTTAGGAAACTGACAAGAACAGTAGCTCCTCTTCAGTCCAATACACTGTACTTGCTGGGAACAGATGCGAGTGCTATTTGCACTATGTATGGCAATAGAAGCACAATAATAACTTTCCTTACCAGAAAACAAATCTTGCTCATAGGAACAGAAACTGCATGTGATTCAACTCCATTTAGGACTGGGAAACAAACGCTAGCTCGCCTTAGAAGAAACACACTCTGCTTTTGAGAAAACAGCACTCTTCTACTCTAATGTGTTTCCTATGGTGTCCGAACAGTGAGCTTGCTCAGAACAAAAGAACTGTGCTTCCTACACACACGGGCCATATCTAGTTCAACTCTGCTTAGGAAACTGACAAGAACAGTAGCTCCTCTTCAGTCCAATACACTGTACTTGATGGGAACAGACGCGAGTGCTATTTGCACTGTGTATGACAATGGGAGCGCAATAATGACTTTCCTTTCCAGAAAACAACTCTTACTCGTAGGACCAGAAACTGCATGTGATTCAACTTCATTTAGGACTGGGAAACAAACGCTAGCTCGACTTACAAGAAACACACTCTGCTTTTGAGAAAAGAGCACTCTTGTACTCTACTGTGTTTCCTATAGGGCCAGAACAGAGAGCTTGCTCAGAACAAAAGAACAGTGCTTCCTACATACACGGCCATATCCAGTTCAATTCTGCTTAGGAAACTGACAAGAACAATAGATCCTTTTCAGTCCAATACACTGTACATGCTGGGAACAGACGCGAGTGCTATTTGCACTATGTATGGCAATGGGAGCGCAATAGTGACTTTCCTTACCAGAAAACAACTCGTGCTCGTAGGACCAGAAACTGCATGTGATTCAACTCCAATTAGGACTGGGAAACAAACCTAATTCGCCTTACAAGAAACACACTCTGCTTTTGAGAAAAGAGCACTCTTCTACTCTAATGTGTTTCCTACGGGGTCCGAACAGTGAGCTTGCTCAGAACAAAAGAACTGTGCTTCCTACACACACGGGCTGTATCTAGTTCAACTCTGCTTAGGAAACTGACAAGAACAGTAGCTCTTCTTCAGACTAATACACTGTACTTTCTGGGAACAGACGCGAGTGCTATTTGCACTGTGTATGGCAAAGGGAGCGCAATAGTGACTTTCCTACCAGAAAACAACTCTTGCTCGTAGGACCAAAAACTGCATGTGATTCAACTCATTTAGGACTGGAAAACAAACGCTAGCTCGCGTTACAAGAAACACACTCTGCTTTTGAGAAAAGAACACTCTTCTACTCTACTGTGTTTCCTATAGGGCCAGAACAGAGAGCTTGCTCAGAACAAAAGAACTGTGCTTCCTACATACACGGCCATATCTAGTTCAATTCTGCTTAGGAAACTGACAAGAACAGTAGCTCCTCTTCAGACCAATACACTGTACTTGCTGGGAACAGACGTGAGTGCTATTTGCACTATGTTTGGCAATGGGAGCGCAATAATGACTTTCCTTTCCAGAAAACAACTCTTGCTCGTAGGACGAGAAACTGCATGTGATTCAACTCCATTTAGGACTGGGAAAAAAACGATAACTTGCCTTACAAGAAACACACTCTGCTTTTGAGAAAAGAGCACTCTTCTACTCTACTGTGTTTCTTATGGGGTCCGAACAGTGAGTTTGCTCAGAACAAAAGAACTGTGCTTCCTACACACACGGGCCATATCTAGTTCAACTCTGCTTAGGAAACTGACAAGAACAGTAGCTCCTCTTCAGTCCAATACACTGTACTTGCTGGAAACAGACACGAGTGCTCTTTGCACTGTGTATGGCAAAGGGAGCACAATGGTGACTTTCCTTACCAGAAAACAACTCTTGCTGGTAGGACCAAAAACTGCATGTGATTCAACTCCATTTAGGACTGGGAAACAAACGCTAGCTACCCTTACAAGAAACACACTCTGCTTTTGAGAAAAGAGCACTCTTCTACTCTACTGTGTTTCCTATAGGGCCAGAACAGTGAGCTTGCTCAGAACAAAAGAACTGTGCTTCCTACACACACGGGCCATATGTAGTTCAATTCTGTTTAGGAAACTGACAAGAACAGTGGAACCTCTTCAGTCCAATACACTGTACTTCCTGGGAACAGACGCCAGATCTATTTGTCCGGTGTATGGCAATGGCAATGCAATAGTGACTATTCTTACCATAAAACAACTCTTGCTCATAGGATTAGAAACTGCATGTGATTCAACTCCATTTAGAACTGGGAAACAAACGCTAGCTCGCCTTTCAAGAAACACACTCTGCTTTTGAGAAAAGAGCACTCTTCTACTCTACTGTGTTTCCTAGAGGGCCAGAACAGAGAGCTTGCTCAGAACAAATGAACTGTGCTTCCTACACACACGTGCCATATCTAGTTCAGTTCTGCTTAGGAAACTGACAAGAACAGTAGATCCTTTTCAGTCCAATACACTGTACATGCTGGGAACAGACGCGAGTGCTATTTGCCCTGTGTAGAACAATGGGAGTGCAATAGTGACTCTTCTTACCAGAAAACAACTCTTGCTCGTAGGACAAGAAACAGCATGTTATTCAACTCCATATAAGGCTGGGAAAAAAAACACTAGCTGGCCTTACAAGAAACACACTCTGCTTTTGAGAAAAGAGCACTCTTCTACTCTATTGTGTTTCCTATGGGGTCCGAACAGTGAGCTTGCTCAGAACAAAAGAACTGTGCTTCCTACACACACGGGCCATATCTAGTTCAACTCTGCTTAGAAAACTGACAAGAACAGTAGCTCCTCTTCAGTCCAATACACTGTACTTGCTGGGAACCGACGCGAGTGCTATTTGCACTGTGTATGGCAATGAGAGCACAATAGTGACATTCCTTACCAGAAAACAACTCTTGCTCATAGGACCAAAAACTGCATGTGATTCAACTCCTTTTAGAACTGGGAAATAAATGCTAGCTCGCCTTACAAGAAACACACTCTGCTTTTGAGAAAAGAGCACTCTTCTACTCTACTGTGTTTTCTATAGGGCCAGAACAGTGAACTTGCTCAGAACAAAAGAACTGTGCTTCCTACACACAGGGGCCATATCTAGTTCAACTCTGCTTAGGAAACTGACAAGAACAGTAGCTCCTCTTCAGTCCAATACACTGTACTTGCTGGGAACAGATGCGAGTGCTATTTGCACTATGTATGGCAATAGAAGCACAATAATAACTTTCCTTACCAGAAAACAACTCTTGCTCATAGGACCAGAAACTGCATGTGATTCAACTCCATTTAGGACTGGGAAACAAAGGCTAGCTCGCCTTAGAAGAAACACACTCTGCTTTTGAGAAAACAGCACTCTTCTACTCTACTGTGTTTCCTATGGTGTCCGAACAGTGAGCTTGCTCAGAACAAAAGAACTGTGCTTCCTACACACACGGGCCATATCTAGTTCAACTCTGCTTAGGAAACTGACAAGAACAGTAGCTCCTCTTCAGTCCAATACACTGTACTTGATGGGAACAGACGCGAGTGCTATTTGCACTGTGTATGACAATGGGAGCGCAATAATGACTTTCCTTTCCAGAAAACAACTCTTACTCGTAGGACCAGAAACTGCATGTGATTCAACTTCATTTAGGACTGGGAAACAAACGCTAGCTCGACTTACAAGAAACACACTCTGCTTTTGAGAAAAGAGCACTCTTGTACTCTACTGTGTTTCCTATAGGGCCAGAACAGAGAGCTTGCTCAGAACAAAAGAACAGTGCTTCCTACATACACGGCCATATCCAGTTCAATTCTGCTTAGGAAACTGACAAGAACAATAGATCCTTTTCAGTCCAATACACTGTACATGCTGGGAACAGACGCGAGTGCTATTTGCACTATGTATGGCAATGGGAGCGCAATAGTGACTTTCCTTACCAGAAAACAACTCGTGCTCGTAGGACCAGAAACTGCATGTGATTCAACTCCAATTAGGACTGGGAAACAAACCTAACTCGCCTTACAAGAAACACACTCTGCTTTTGAGAAAAGAGCACTCTTCTACTCTAATGTGTTTCCTACGAGGTCCGAACAGTGAGCTTGCTCAGAACAAAAGAACTGTGCTTCCTACACACACGGGCTGTATCTAGTTCAACTCTGCTTAGGAAACTGACAAGAACAGTAGCTCTTCTTCAGACTAATACACTGTACTTGCTGGGAACAGACGCGAGTGCTATTTGCACTGTGTATGGCAAAGGGAGCGCAATAGTGACTTTCCTACCAGAAAACAACTCTTGCTCGTAGGACCAAAAACTGCATGTGATTCAACTCATTTAGGACTGGGAAACAAACGCTAGCTCGCGTTACAAGAAACACACTCTGCTTTTGAGAAAAGAACACTCTTCTACTCTACTGTGTTTCCTATAGGGCCAGAACAGAGAGCTTGCTCAGAACAAAAGAACTGTGCTTCCTACATACACGGCCATATCTAGTTCAATTCTGCTTAGGAAACTGACAAGAACAGTAGCTCCTCTTCAGTCCAATACACTGTACTTGCTGGGAACAGACGTGAGTGCTATTTGCACTATGTATGGCAATGGGAGCGCAATAATGACTTTCCTTTCCAGAAAACAACTCTTGCTCGTAGGACGAGAAACTGCATGTGATTCAACTCCATTTAGGACTGGGAAAAAAACGCTAACTTGCCTTACAAGAAACACACTCTCCTTTTGAGAAGAGCACTCTTCTACTCTACTGTGTTTCTTATGGGGTCCGAACAGTGAGTTTGCTCAGAACAAAAGAACTGTGCTTCCTAAACACACGGGCCATATCTAGTTCAACTCTGCTTAGGAAACTGACAAGAACAGTAGCTCCTCTCAGTCCAATACACTGTACTTGCTGGAAACAGACACGAGTGCTCTTTGCACTGTGTATGGCAAAGGGAGCACAATGGTGACTTTCCTTACCAGAAAACAACTCTTGCTGGTAGGACCAAAAACTGCATGTGATTCAACTCCATTTAGGACTGGGAAACAAACGCTAGCTACCCTTACAAGAAACACACTCTGCTTTTGAGAAAAGAGCACTCTTCTACTCTACTGTGTTTCCTATAGGGCCAGAACAGTGAGCTTGCTCAGAACAAAAGAACTGTGCTTCCTACACACACGGGCCATATGTAGTTCAATTCTGTTTAGGAAACTGACAAGAACAGTGGAACCTCTTCAGTCCAATACACTGTACTTCCTGGGAACAGACGCCAGATCTATTTGTCCGGTGTATGGCAATGGCAATGCAATAGTGACTATTCTTACCATAAAACAACTCTTGCTCATAGGATTAGAAACTGCATGTGATTCAACTCCATTTAGAACTGGGAAACAAACGCTAGCTCGCCTTTCAAGAAACACACTCTGCTTTTGAGAAAAGAGCACTCTTCTACTCTACTGTGTTTCCTAGAGGGCCAGAACAGAGAGCTTGCTCAGAACAAATGAACTGTGCTTCCTACACACACGTGCCATATCTAGTTCAGTTCTGCTTAGGAAACTGACAAGAACAGTAGATCCTTTTCAGTCCAATACACTGTACATGCTGGGAACAGACGCGAGTGCTATTTGCCCTGTGTAGAACAATGGGAGTGCAATAGTGACTCTTCTTACCAGAAAACAACTCTTGCTCGTAGGACAAGAAACAGCATGTTATTCAACTCCATATAAGGCTGGGAAAAAAAACACTAGCTGGCCTTACAAGAAACACACTCTGCTTTTGAGAAAAGAGCACTCTTCTACTCTATTGTGTTTCCTATGGGGTCCAAACAGTGAGCTTGCTCAGAACAAAAGAACTGTGCTTCCTACACACACGGGCCATATCTAGTTCAACTCTGCTTAGAAAACTGACAAGAACAGTAGCTCCTCTTCAGTCCAATACACTGTACTTGCTGGGAACCGACGCGAGTGCTATTTGCACTGTGTATGGCAATGAGAGCACAATAGTGACATTCCTTACCAGAAAACAACTCTTGCTCATAGGACCAAAAACTGCATGTGATTCAACTCCTTTTAGAACTGGGAAATAAATGCTAGCTCGCCTTACAAGAAACACACTCTGCTTTTGAGAAAAGAGCACTCTTCTACTCTACTGTGTTTTCTATAGGGCCAGAACAGTGAACTTGCTCAGAACAAAAGAACTGTGCTTCCTACACACAGGGGCCATATCTAGTTCAACTCTGCTTAGGAAACTGACAAGAACAGTAGCTCCTCTTCAGTCCAATACACTGTACTTGCTGGGAACAGATGCGAGTGCTATTTGCACTATGTATGGCAATAGAAGCACAATAATAACTTTCCTTACCAGAAAACAACTCTTGCTCATAGGACCAGAAACTGCATGTGATTCAACTCCATTTAGGACTGGGAAACAAAGGCTAGCTCGCCTTAGAAGAAACACACTCTGCTTTTGAGAAAACAGCACTCTTCTACTCTACTGTGTTTCCTATGGTGTCCGAACAGTGAGCTTGCTCAGAACAAAAGAACTGTGCTTCCTACACACACGGGCCATATCTAGTTCAACTCTGCTTAGGAAACTGACAAGAACAGTAGCTCCTCTTCAGTCCAATACACTGTACTTGATGGGAACAGACGCGAGTGCTATTTGCACTGTGTATGACAATGGGAGCGCAATAATGACTTTCCTTTCCAGAAAACAACTCTTACTCCTAGGACCAGAAACTGCATGTGATTCAACTTCATTTAGGACTGGGAAACAAACGCTAGCTCGACTTACAAGAAACACACTCTGCTTTTGAGAAAAGAGCACTCTTGTACTCTACTGTGTTTCCTATAGGGCCAGAACAGAGAGCTTGCTCAGAACAAAAGAACAGTGCTTCCTACATACACGGCCATATCCAGTTCAATTCTGCTTAGGAAACTGACAAGAACAATAGATCCTTTTCAGTCCAATACACTGTACATGCTGGGAACAGACGCGAGTGCTATTTGCACTATGTATGGCAATGGGAGCGCAATAGTGACTTTCCTTACCAGAAAACAACTCGTGCTCGTAGGACCAGAAACTGCATGTGATTCAACTCCAATTAGGACTGGGAAACAAACCTAACTCGCCTTACAAGAAACACACTCTGCTTTTGAGAAAAGAGCACTCTTCTACTCTAATGTGTTTCCTACGAGGTCCAAACAGTGAGCTTGCTCAGAACAAAAGAACTGTGCTTCCTACACACACGGGCTGTATCTAGTTCAACTCTGCTTAGGAAACTGACAAGAACAGTAGCTCTTCTTCAGACTAATACACTGTACTTGCTGGGAACAGACGCGAGTGCTATTTGCACTGTGTATGGCAAAGGGAGCGCAATAGTGACTTTCCTACCAGAAAACAACTCTTGCTCGTAGGACCAAAAACTGCATGTGATTCAACTCATTTAGGACTGGGAAACAAACGCTAGCTCGCGTTACAAGAAACACACTCTGCTTTTGAGAAAAGAACACTCTTCTACTCTACTGTGTTTCCTATAGGGCCAGAACAGAGAGCTTGCTCAGAACAAAAGAACTGTGCTTCCTACATACACGGCCATATCTAGTTCAATTCTGCTTAGGAAACTGACAAGAACAGTAGCTCCTCTTCAGTCCAATACACTGTACTTGCTGGGAACAGACGTGAGTGCTATTTGCACTATGTATGGCAATGGGAGCGCAATAATGACTTTCCTTTCCAGAAAACAACTCTTGCTCGTAGGACGAGAAACTGCATGTGATTCAACTCCATTTAGGACTGGGAAAAAAACGCTAACTTGCCTTACAAGAAACACACTCTCCTTTTGAGAAGAGCACTCTTCTACTCTACTGTGTTTCTTATGGGGTCCGAACAGTGAGTTTGCTCAGAACAAAAGAACTGTGCTTCCTAAACACACGGGCCATATCTAGTTCAACTCTGCTTAGGAAACTGACAAGAACAGTAGCTCCTCTCAGTCCAATACACTGTACTTGCTGGAAACAGACACGAGTGCTCTTTGCACTGTGTATGGCAAAGGGAGCACAATGGTGACTTTCCTTACCAGAAAACAACTCTTGCTGGTAGGACCAAAAACTGCATGTGACTCAACTCCATTTAGGACTGGGAAACAAACGCTAGCTACCCTTACAAGAAACACACTCTGCTTTTGAGAAAAGAGCACTCTTGTACTCTACTGTGTTTCCTATAGCGCCAGAACAGAGAGCTTGCTCAGAACAAAAGAACTGTGCTTCCTACATACAGGGCCATATCTAGTTCAATTCTGCTTACGAAACTGACAAGAACAATAGATCCTTTTCAGTCCAATACACTGTACATGCTGGGAACAGACGCGAGTGCTATTTGCACTATGTATGGCAATGGGAGCGCAATAGTGACTTTCCTTACCAGAAAAAAACTCTTGCTCGTAGGACGAAAAACTGCATGTGACTCAACTCCATTTAGGACTGGGAAACCAATGCTAGCTCGCCTAAAAAGAAACACACTCTGCTTTTGAGAAAAGAGCACTCTTCTACTCTACTGTGTTTCCTATAGGGCCAGAACAGTGAGCTTGCTCAGAACAAAAGAACTGTGCTTCCTACACACACGGGCCATATGTAGTTCAATTCTGTTTAGGAAACTGACAAGAACAGTGGAACCTCTTCAGTCCAATACACTGTACTTCCTGGGAACAGACGCCAGGTCTATTTGTCCGGTGTATGGCAATGGCAGTGCAATAGTGACTATTCTTACCATAAAACAACTCTTGCTCGTAGGATTAGAAACTGCATGTGATTCAACTCCATTTAGAACTGGGAAACAAACGCTAGCTCGCCTTTCAAGAAACACACTCTGCTTTTGAGAAAAGAGCACTCTTCTACTCTACTGTGTTTCCTAGAGGGCCAGAACAGAGAGCTTGCTCAGAACAAATGAACTGTGCTTCCTACACACACGTGCCATATCTAGTTCAGTTCTGCTTAGGAAACTGACAAAAACAGTAGATCCTTTTCAGTCCAATACACTGTACATGCTGGGAACAGACGCGAGTGCTATTTGCCCTGTGTATGACAATGGGAGCGCAATAGTGACTCTTCTTACCAGAAAACAACTCTTGCTCGTAGGACAAGAAACAGCATGTTATTCAACTCCATATAAGGCTGGGAAAAAAAACACTAGCTGGCCTTACAAGAAACACACTCTGCTTTTGAGAAAAGAGCACTCTTCTACTCTATTGTGTTTCCTATGGGGTCCGAACAGTGAGCTTGCTCAGAACAAAAGAACTGTGCTTCCTACACACATGGGCCATATCTAGTTCAACTCTGCTTAGAAAACTGACAAGAACAGTAGCTCCTCTTCAGTCCAATACACTGTACTTGCTGGGAACCGACGCAAGTGCTATTTGCACTGTGTATGGCAATGAGAGCACAATAGTGACATTCCTTACCAGAAAACAACTCTTGCTCATAGGACCAAAAACTGCATGTGATTCAACTCCTTTTAGAACTGGGAAATAAATGCTAGCTCGCCTTACAAGAAACACACTCTGCTTTTGAGAAAAGAGCACTCTTCTACTCTACTGTATTTCCTATAGGGCCAGAACAGTGAACTTGCTCAGAACAAAAGAACTGTGCTTCCTACACACACGGCCATATCTAGTTCAATTCTGCTTAGGAACGTGACAAGAACAGTAGAATCTCTTCAGTCCAATACACTGTACATGCTGGGAACCGACGCCAGTGCTATTTGCCCTGTGTATGACAATGGGAGCGCAATATTGACTCTTCTTACCAGAAAACCACGCTTGCTCGTAGGACCACAAACTGCATGTGATTCAACTCCATTTAGGACTACAAAACATACGCTAGCTCGCCTTACAAGAAACACACTCTGTTTTTTAGAAAAGAGCACTCTTCTACTCTACTGCGTTTCCTATGGGGTCCAAACAGTGAGCTTGCTCAGAACAAAAGATCTGGGCTTCCTACACACATGGACCATATCTAGTTCAACTCTGCTTAGGAAACTGAGAAGAACAGTAGCTCCTCTTCAGTCCAATACACTGTGCTTGCTGGGAACAGACGCGAGTGCTATTTGCACTGTGTATGGCATTTGGGGCGCAATAGTGACTCTTCTTACGAGAAAACAACTCTTGCTCGTAGCACCAAAAACTGCATGTGACTCAATTCCATTTAGGACTGGGAATCAAACGCGAGCTCGTCTTACAAGAAATACACTCTGCTTTAGTGAAAAGAGCACTCTTCTCCTCTTCTCTGTTTCCTACAGGGCCAGAACAGTGAGCTTGCTCAGAACATTATAACTGTGCTTCCTACACACACGGGCCATATCTAGTTCAACTCTGCTCAGGAAACTGACAAGAACAGTAGCTCCTCTTCAGTCTGATACACTGTACTTGCTGGGAACAGATGCGAGTGCTATTTGCACTGTGTATGGCAATGGGAGCACAATAGTGACTTTCCTTACCAGAAAACAACTCTTGCTCGTAGGACCAGAATCTGCATGTGATTCAACTCCATTTAGGACTGGGAAACAAACGCTAGCTTGCCGTACAAGAAACACACTCTGCTTTTGAGAAAAGAGCACTCTTCTACTCTATTGTGTTTCCTATGGGGTCCGAACAGTGAGCTTTCTCTGAACAAAAGAACTGTGCTTCCTACACACGCGGCCATACCTAGTTCAATTCTGCTTAGGAAACTGACAAAAACAGTAGCTCCTCTTCAGTCTGATACACTGTACTTGCTGGGAACAGACGCGAGTGCTATTTGCACTGTGTATGGCAATGGGAGCGCAATAGTGACTTTCCTTACTAGAAAACAATTCATGCTCGTAGGACCAGAAACTGCATGTAATTCAACTCCATTTAGGACTGGGCAACAAATGCTAGCTCGCCTCACATGAAACACACCCTGCTTTTGAGAAAAGAGAACTCTTCTACTCTACTGTGTTTCCTATGGGGACCGAACAGTGAGCTTGCTCAGAACAAAAGAACTGTGCTTCCTACACACACGGCCATATCTAGTTCAACACTGCTTAGGAAACTGACAAGAACAGTAGATCCTCTTCAGTCCAATACACTGTACTTGCTGGGAACAGACGCGAGTGCTATTTGCACTGTGTAGGGCAATTGGAGCACAATAGTGACTCGTCTTACCAGAAAACAACTCTTGCTCATAGGACCAAAAACTGCATGTGATTCAACTCCATTTAGAACTGGGAAATAAATGCTAGCTCGCCTTACAAGAAACACACTCTGCTTTTGAGAAAAGAGCACTCTTCTACTCTACTGTGTTTCCTATAGGGCCTGAACAGTAAGCTTGCACAGAACAAAAGAAGTGTGCTTCCTACACACACGGCGATATCTAGTACAATTCAGCTTAGGAAACTGACAAGAACAGTATACCCTCTTCAGTCAAATACACTGCACATGCTGGGAACAGACACCAGTGCTATTTGCCCTGTGTATGACAATGGGAGCACAATAGTGACTCTTCTTACCAGAAAACAACTCTTGCTCGTAGGACCAGAAACTGCATGTGACTCAACTCCATTTAGGACTGGGAAAGAAACGCAAGCTTGCCTTACATGAAACACAGTCTGCTTTTGAGAAAAGAGCACTCTTCTACTCTACTGTGTTTCCTATAGAGCCAGAACAGTGAACTTGCTCAGAACAAAAGAACTGTGCTTCCTACACACAGGGGCCATATCTAGTTCAACTCTGCTTAGGAAACTGACAAGAACAGTAGCTCCTCTTCAGTCCAATACTCTGTACATGCTGGGAACAGACGCCAGTGCTATATGCACTGTGTATGGCAATGGGAGAGCAATAGTGACTCTTATTACCAGAAAAAAACTCTTGCTCGTAGGACCAGAAACTGCACGGGATTCAATTCCATTTCTGACTGGGAAACAAACACTAGCTTGCCTTTCAAGAAACACACTTTGCTTTTGAGAAAAGAGCACTCTTCTAATCTACAGTGTTTCCTATGGTGTCCGAACAGTGAGCTTGCTCAGAACAAAAGAACTGTGCTTCCTACACAAACGGGCCATATCTAGTTCAACTCTGCTTAGGAAACTGACAAGAACAGTAGCTCCTCTTCAGTCCAATACACTGTACTTGCTGGGACCAGACGCGAGTGCTATTTGCACTATGTATGGCAATGGGAGCGCAATAATGACTTTCCTTACCAGAAAACAACTCTTGCTCGTAGGACCAGAAACTGCATGTGATTCAACTCCATTTAGGACTGGGAAACAAACGCTAGCTCGCCTTACAAGAAACACACTCTGCTTTTGAGAAAAGAGCACTCTTCTACTCTACTGTGTTTCCTATGGGGTTTGAACAGTGAGCTTGCTGAGAACAAAAGAACTGTGTTTCCTACACACACGGGAAATATCTAGTTCAACTCTGCTTAGGAAACTGACAAGAACAGTAGCTCCTCTTCAGTCCAATACACTGTACTTGCTGGAAACAGACACGAGTGCTATTTGCACTGTGTATGGCAAAGGGAGCGCAATAGTGACTTTCCTTACCAGAAAACAACTCTTGCTGGTAGGACCAAAAACTGCATGTGATTCAACTCCATTTTGGACTGGGAAACAAACGCTAGCTCGCCTTACAAGAAACACACACTGCTTTTGAGAAAAGAGCACTCTTCTACTCTACTGTGTTTCCCTTAGGCCCAGAACAGTGAGCATGCTCAGAACAAAAAACTGTGCTTCCTACACACACGGGCCATATCTAGTTCAACTCTGCTTAGGAAACTGACAAGTAATTCCTCTTCAGTCCAATACACTGTACTTGATGGGAACAGACGTGAGTGCTATTTGCACTGTGTGTGGCAATGGGAGCGCAGTAGTGACTTTCTTTAACAGAAAACATCTCTTGCTCGTAGAACCAGAAACTGCATATGATTCAACTCCATTTAGGACTGGGAAACAAACGCTAGCTCGTCTTACAAGAAACACACTCTGCTTTTGAGAAAAGAGCACTCTACTACTCTACTGTGTTTCATATATGAAAAGAACAGAGAGCTTGCTCAGAACAAAAGAACTGTGCTTCCTACACACATGGCCTTATCTAGTTCAATTCTGCTTAGGAAACTGACAAGAACAGTAGATCCTCTTCTGTCCAATACACTGTACGTGCTGGGAACAGATGCCAGTGCTATTTGCCCTGTGTATGACAATGGGAGCGCAATAGTGACTCTTCTTACCTGAAAACAACTCTTGCTCGTAGGACCAGAAACTGTATGTGATTGAACTCCATTTAGGACTGGGAAACAAACGCTAGTTCTCCTTACAAGGAACACACTCTGCTTTTGAGAAAAGAGCACTCTTCTACTCTACTGTGTTTCCTATGGGGATCGAACAGTGAGCTTGCTCAGAAAAAAAAATCTGTGCTTCCTACACAAGGGCCATATCTAGTTCAACTCTGCTTAGGAAACTGACAAGAACAGTAGCTCCTCTTCAGTCCAATACACTGTACTTGCTGGGAACAGACGTGAGTGCTATTTGCACTTTGTATGGCAATGGGATGGCAATAGTGACTCTTCTTACCAGAAAACAACTCTTACTCGTAGGACCGCAAACTGTATGTGACTCAAATCCATTTAGCACTGGGAAACAAACCCTAGCTTGTCTTACAAGGAACACACTCTGCTTTTGAGAAAAGAGCACTTTCTTCTCTACTGGGTTTCCTATAGGGCCAGAACAGTGAGCTTGCTCAGAACAAAAGAACTGTGCTTCCTACACACACTGGCCATATGTAGTTCAATTCTGCTTAGGAAACTGACAAGAACAGTAGATCCTCTTCAGTCCAATACACTGTACTTGCTGGGAACAGATTCGAGTGCTATTTGTACTGTGTATGGCAATGGGAGTGCAATAGTGACTCTTCTTACCAGAAAACAACTCTTGCTCTTAGGACCAGAAACTGCATTTGATTCAACTCCATTTAGGACTGGGAAACAAACGCTAGCTCGCCTTACAAGAAACACACTCTGCTTTGGAGAAAAGAGCACTCTTCTACTCTACTGTGTTTCCTATAGGGACAGAACAGTGAGCTTGCTCAGAACAGAAGAACTGTGCTTCCTACACACATAGGCCATATCTGGTTCAACTCTGCTTAGTAATCTGAGAAGAAAAGTAGCTCCTCTTAAGTCCAATACTCTGTAAAGGCTGGGAACACACGCGAATGCAATTTGCAATGTGTATGGTAATGGGAGTGCAATAGTGACATTCCTTACCAGAAAACAAGTCTTGCTCTTAGGACCAAAAACTGCATGTGATTCAACTTCATTTAGAACTGGGAAAGAAACGCTAGCTCGCCTTACAAGAAACACACTCTGCTTTTGAAAAAAAAGAGCACTCTACTACTCTTCTGTGTTTCCTATTGGGCCAGAACAGTGAGCTTGCACAGAACAAAAGTGTGCTTCCTACACACACGGCCATATCTAGTTCAATTCTGCTTAGGATACTGACAAGAACAGTATCTCGTCTTCAGTTAAAATACACTGTATATGCTGGGAACAGACACCAGTGCTATTTGCCCTGTGTATGACAATGGGAGCGCAATAGTGACTCGTGTTACCAGAAAACAACTCTTGCACATAGAACCAGAAACAGCATGTAACTCCACTCCATTTTGGACTGGGAAAGAAACACTAGCTCGCCTTACAAGAAACACATTCTGCTTTTGAGAAAAGAGCACTCTTCTACTCTACTGTGTTTCCTGTAGGGCCAGAACAGAAAGCTTGCTCAGAACAAAAGAACTGTGCTTCCTACACACACGGGCCATATGTAGTTGAATTCTGCTTAGGAAACTGACAAGAACAGTATGTCATCTTCAGTCAAAATACACTGTATATGCTGGGAACAGACACCAGTGCTATTTGCCCTGTGTATGACAATGGGAGCGCAACAGTGACTCTTCTTACCAGAAAACAACTCTTGCTCATACGACCAGAAACTGCATGTGATTCAACTCCATTTAGGACTGGGAAACAAACGCTAGCTCACCTTACAAGAAACACACTCTGCTTTTGAGAAAAGAGCACTCTTCTACTCTACGGTGTTTCCTATAGGGCCAGAACAGTGAGCTTGCTCAGAACAAAAGAACTTTGCTTCCTACACACACGGGCCATATCTGGTTCAACTCTGCTTAGGAAACTGACAAGAACAGTAGCTCCTCTTCAGTCCAATACACTGTACTTGCTGGGAACAGACGCAAGTGCTATTTGAACTGTATAAGGCAATGGGAGCGCAATAGTGACTTTCCTTACCAGAAAACAACTCTTGCTCGTAGGACCAGAAACTGCATGTGATTCAATTCCATTTAGAACTGGGAAACAAACGCTAGCTCGCCTTACAAGAAACACACTCTGCTTTTGAGAAAAGAGCACTCTTCTACTCTACTGTGTTTCCTATAGGGCCAGAACAGAGAGCTTGCTCAGAACAAAATAACTGTGCTTCCTACATACATGGCCATATCTAGTTCAATTCTGCTGAGGAAACTGACAAGAACAATAGATCCTTTTCAGTCCAATACACTGTACATGCTGGGAACAGACGCGAGTGCTATTTGTACTGTGTATGGCAATGGGAGCCCAATAGTGACTCTTCTTACCAGAAAACTACTCTTGCTCGTGGGACCAAAAACTGCATGTGACTCAACTCCATTTAGGACTGGGAAACAAACGCTAGCTCGCCTTACAAGAAACACACTCTGCTTTTGAGAAAAGAGCACTCTTCTACTCTACTGTGTTTCCTATGGGGTCCGAACAGTGAGCTTGCTAAGAACAAAAGAACTGTGCTTCCTACACACACGGGCCATATCTAGTTCAACTCTGCTTAGGAAACTGACAAGAACAGTCGCTCCTCTTCAGTCCAATACACTGTACTTGCTGGAAACAGACGCCAGTGCTATTTGCAGTGTGTATGGCAATGGGAGCGCAATAGTGACTCTTCTTACCAGAAAACAACTCTTGCTCGTAGGACCAGAAACTGCATGGGATTCAACTCCATTTGTGACTGGGAAGCAAATACTAGCTCACCTTTCAAGAAACACAATCTAATTTTGAGAAAAGAGCACTCATCTACTCTACTGTGTTTCCTATGGTGTCTGCACAGTGTGGTTTCTCAGAACAAAAGAACTGTGTTTCCTACACACACGGGACATATCTAGTTCAACTCCTCCTAGGAAAATGACAAGAACAGTAGCTCCTCTTCAGTCCAATAGACTGTACATGCTGGGAACAGACGCGAGTGCTATTTGCCCTTTGTATGACAATGGGAGCGCAGTAGTGACTCTTCTTACCAGAAAACAGCTCTTGCTCCTTGGACAAGAAACTGCATGGGATTCAACTCCATTTAGGACTGGGAAACAAACTCTAGCTTGCCTTACAAGAAACACACTCTGCTTTTGAGAAAAGAGCACTCTTCTACTCTACTGTGTTTCCTATAGGGCCAGAACCGTAAGCTTGCACAGAACAAAAGAAGTGTGCTTCCTACACACACGGCCATACCTAGTTCAATTCAGCTTAGGAAACTGACAAGAACAGTATACCCTCTTCAGTCTAATACACTGCACATGCTGGGAACAGACACCAGTGCTATTTGCCATGTGTATGACAATGGGAGCACAATAGTGACTCTTCTTACCAGAAAACAACTCTTGCTCGTAGGACCAGAAACTGCATGTGACTCAACTCCATTTAGGACTGGGAAAGAAACGCTAGCTCGCCTTACAAGACACACACTCTGCTTTTGAGAAAAGAGCACTCTTCTACTCTACTGTTTTTCCTATATGGCCAGAACAGTGAACTTACTCAGAACAAAAGAACTGTGCTTCCTACACACAGGGGCCATATCTAGTTCAACTCTGCTTAGGAAACTGACAAGAACAGTAGCTCCTCTTCAGTCCAATACTCTGTACATGCAGGGAACAGACGCGAGTGCTATTTGCACTGAGTATGGCAATGAGAGCACAATAGTGACTCTTCTTACAAGAAAAAAACTCTTGCTCGTAGGACCAGAAACTGCACGGGATTCAATTCCATTTCTGACTGGGAAACTAACACTAGCTTTCCTTTCAATAAACACACTCTGCTTTTGAGAAAAAAGCACTCTCCTACTCTACTGTGTTTCCTATGGGGTCCAAACAGTGAGCTTGCTCAGAACAAAAGAACTGTGCTTTCTACACAAATGGCCATATCTAGTTCAATTCTGCTTAGGAACCTGACAAGAACAGTAGATCCTCTTCAGTCCAATACACTGTACTTGCTGGGAACCAAGGCCAGTGCTATTTGCCCTGAGTATGACAATGGGAGCACAACAGTGACTCTGCTTACCAGAAAACAAATCTTGCTCGTAGGACCAGAAACTGCATGTGATTCAAATCCATTTAGGACTGGGAAACAAACGCTAGCTCGCCTTACAAGAAACACACTCTGCTTTTGAGTAAAGAGCACTCTCCTACTCCACTGTGTTTCCTATGGGGTCCGAACAGTGAGCTTGCTCAGAATAAAAGAACTGTGCTTCCTACACACACGTGCCATATCTAGTTCAACTCTGCTTAGGACACTGACAAGAACAGTAGCTCCTCTTCAGTCCAATACACTGTACTTGCTGGAAACAGACGCGAGTGCTATTTGCACTGTGTATGGCAAAGAGGGCGCAATAGTGACTTTCCTTACTAGAAAACAACTCTTGCTGGTAGGACCAAAAACTGCATGTGATTCAACTCCATTTAGGATTGGGAAACAAACACTAGCTCGCCTTTCAAGAAACACACTCTGCTTTTGAGAAAAGAGCACTCTTCTACTCTACTGTGTTTCCTAGAGGGCCAGAACAGAGAGATTGCTCAGAACAAAAGAACTGTGCTTCCTACATACAGGGCCATATCTAGTTCAATTCTGCTTAGGAAACTGACAAGAACAATAGATCCTTTTCAGTCCAATACACTGTACATGCTGGGAACAGACGAGAGTGCTATTTGCCCTGTGTATGATAATGGGAGCGCAATAGTGACTCTTAGTACCAGAAAACAAATCTTGCCTGTAGGACCAGAAACTGCATGTGATTAAACTCCATTTAGGACTGGGAAACAAACGCTAGCTCACCTTACAAGAAACAAACTCTGCTTTTGAGAAAAGAGCACTCTCCTACTCTACTGTGTTTCCTATGTGGTCCGAACATTGAGCTTGCTCAGAACAAAAGAACTGTGCTTCCTACACACACGGGCCATATCTAGTTCAACTCTGCTTAAAAAACTGACAAGAACAGTAGCTCCTCTTCAGTCCAATAAACTGAACATGCTGGGATCAGACGACAGTGCTATTTGCCCTGTGTATGACAAAGGGAGCGCAATAGTGACTCTTCTTACCAGAAAACAACTCTTGCTCATAGGACCAGAAACTTCATTAGATTCAACTCCACTTAGGACTGGGAAACAATTGCTAGCTCGCATTACAAGAAACAAACTCTGCTTTTGAGAAAAGAGCACTCTTCTACTCTACTGTGTTTCCTATGGGGTCCGAACAGTGAGCTTGTTCAGAACAAAAGAAGTGTGTTTCCTACACACACAGACCATATCTAGTTCAACTCTGCTTAGGAAACGGACAAGAACAGTAGCTCCTCTTCAGTCCAATATACTGTACTTGCTGGGAACAGACGCGAGTGCTATTTGCACTGTGTATGGCAATGGGAGCTCAATATTGACATTCCTTACCAGAAAACAACTCTTGCTCATAGGACCAGAAACTGAATGTGACTCAACTCCATTTAGGTCTGGGAAAGAAACTCAAGCTCGCCTTACAAGAAACACACTCTGCTTTTGAGAAAAGAGCACTCTTCTACTCTACTGTGTTTCCTATAGGGCCAGAACAGAGAGCTTGCACAGAACAAAAGAACTGTGCTTCCTACATAGACGGCCATATCTAGTTCAATTCTGCTTAGGAAACTGACAAGAACAATAGAACCTTTTCAGTCCAATACACTGTACATGCTGGGAACAGACGCGAGTGCTATTTGCCCTGTGTATGACAATGGGAGCGCAATAGTGACTCTTAGTACCAGAAAACAAATCTTGCTTGTAGGACCAGAAACTGCATGTGATTCAACTCCATTTAGGACTGGGAAACAAACGCTAGCTCGCCTTACAAGAAAAAACTCTGCTTTTGAGAAAAGAGCACTCTCCTACTCTACTGTGTTTCCTATGGGGTCCGAACAGTGAGCTTGCTCAGAAAAAAAGAAGTGTGCTTCCTACACACACTTGCCATATCTAGTTCAACTCTGCTTAGGAAACTGACAAGAACAGTAGCTCCTCTTCAGTCCAATACACTGTACTTGCTGGGAACAGACGCCAGTGCTATTTGTACTGTGTATGGCAATGGGAGCCCAATAGTGACTCTTCTTACCAGAAAACTACTCTTGCTCGTGGGACCAAAAACTGCATGTGACTCAACTCCATTTAGGACTGGGAAACAAACGCTAGCTCGCCTTACAAGAAACACACTCTGCTTTTGAGAAAAGAGCACTCTTCTACTCTACTGTGTTTCCTATGGGGTCCGAACAGTGAGCTTGCTAAGAACAAAAGAACTGTGCTTCCTACACACACGGGCCATATCTAGTTCAACTCTGCTTAGGAAACTGACAAGAACAGTCGCTCCTCTTCAGTCCAATACACTGTACTTGCTGGAAACAGACGCCAGTGCTATTTGCAGTGTGTATGGCAATGGGAGCGCAATAGTGACTCTTCTTACCAGAAAACAACTCTTGCTCGTAGGACCAGAAACTGCATGGGATTCAACTCCATTTGTGACTGGGAAGCAAATACTAGCTCACCTTTCAAGAAACACAATCTAATTTTGAGAAAAGAGCACTCATCTACTCTACTGTGTTTCCTATGGTGTCTGCACAGTGTGGTTTCTCAGAACAAAAGAACTGTGTTTCCTACACACACGGGACATATCTAGTTCAACTCCTCCTAGGAAAATGACAAGAACAGTAGCTCCTCTTCAGTCCAATAGACTGTACATCCTGGGAACAGACGCGAGTGCTATTTGCCCTTTGTATGACAATGGGAGCGCAATAGTGACTCTTCTTACCAGAAAACAGCTCTTGCTCCTTGGAAAGAAACTGCATGGGATTCAACTCCATTTAGGACTGGGAAACAAACTCTAGCTTGCCTTACAAGAAACACACTCTGCTTTTGAGAAAAGAGCACTCTTCTACTCTACTGTGTTTCCTATAGGGCCAGAACCGTAAGCTTGCACAGAACAAAAGAAGTGTGCTTCCTACACACACGGCCATACCTAGTTCAATTCAGCTTAGGAAACTGACAAGAACAGTATACCCTCTTCAGTCTAATACACTGCACATGCTGGGAACAGACACCAGTGCTATTTGCCATGTGTATGACAATGGGAGCACAATAGTGACTCTTCTTACCAGAAAACAACTCTTGCTCGTAGGACCAGAAACTGCATGTGACTCAACTCCATTTAGGACTGGGAAAGAAACGCTAGCTCGCCTTACAAGACACACACTCTGCTTTTGAGAAAAGAGCACTCTTCTACTCTACTGTTTTTCCTATATGGCCAGAACAGTGAACTTACTCAGAACAAAAGAACTGTGCTTCCTACACACAGGGGCCATATCTAGTTCAACTCTGCTTAGGAAACTGACAAGAACAGTAGCTCCTCTTCAGTCCAATACTCTGTACATGCAGGGAACAGACGCGAGTGCTATTTGCACTGAGTATGGCAATGAGAGCACAATAGTGACTCTTCTTACAAGAAAAAAACTCTTGCTCGTAGGACCAGAAACTGCACGGGATTCAATTCCATTTCTGACTGGGAAACAAACACTAGCTTTCCTTTCAATAAACACACTCTGCTTTTGAGAAAAAAGCACTCTCCTACTCTACTGTGTTTCCTATGGGGTCCAAACAGTGAGCTTGCTCAGAACAAAAGAACTGTGCTTTCTACACAAATGGCCATATCTAGTTCAATTCTGCTTAGGAACCTGACAAGAACAGTAGATCCTCTTCAGTCCAATACACTGTACTTGCTGGGAACCAAGGCCAGTGCTATTTGCCCTGAGTATGACAATGGGAGCACAATAGTGACTCTTCTTACCAGAAAACAAATCTTGCTCGTAGGACCAGAAACTGCATGTGATTCAAATCCATTTAGGACTGGGAAACAAACGCTAGCTCGCCTTACAAGAAACACACTCTGCTTTTGAGTAAAGAGCACTCTCCTACTCCACTGTGTTTCCTATGGGGTCCGAACAGTGAGCTTGCTCAGAATAAAAGAACTGTGCTTCCTACACACACGTGCCATATCTAGTTCAACTCTGCTTAGGACACTGACAAGAACAGTAGCTCCTCTTCAGTCCAATACACTGTACTTGCTGGAAACAGACGCGAGTGCTATTTGCACTGTGTATGGCAAAGAGGGCGCAATAGTGACTTTCCTTACTAGAAAACAACTCTTGCTGGTAGGACCAAAAACTGCATGTGATTCAACTCCATTTAGGATTGGGAAACAAACACTAGCTCGCCTTTCAAGAAACACACTCTGCTTTTGAGAAAAGAGCACTCTTCTACTCTACTGTGTTTCCTAGAGGGCCAGAACAGAGAGATTGCTCAGAACAAAAGAACTGTGCTTCCTACATACAGGGCCATATCTAGTTCAATTCTGCTTAGGAAACTGACAAGAACAATAGATCCTTTTCAGTCCAATACACTGTACATGCTGGGAACAGACGAGAGTGCTATTTGCCCTGTGTATGATAATGGGAGCGCAATAGTGACTCTTAGTACCAGAAAACAAATCTTGCCTGTAGGACCAGAAACTGCATGTGATTAAACTCCATTTAGGACTGGGAAACAAACGCTAGCTCACCTTACAAGAAACAAACTCTGCTTTTGAGAAAAGAGCACTCTCCTACTCTACTGTGTTTCCTATGGGGTCTGAACATTGAGCTTGCTCAGAACAAAAGAACTGTGCTTCCTACACACACGGGCCATATCTAGTTCAACTCTGCTTAAAAAACTGACAAGAACAGTAGCTCCTCTTCAGTCCAATAAACTGAACATGCTGGGATCAGACGCCAGTGCTATTTGCCCTGTGTATGACAAAGGGAGCGCAATAGTGACTCTTCTTACCAGAAAACAACTCTTGCTCGTAGGACCAGAAACTTCATTTGATTCAAGTCCACTTAGGACTGGGAAACAATTGCTAGCTCGCATTACAAGAAACAAACTCTGCTTTTGAGAAAAGAGCACTCTTCTACTCTACTGTGTTTCCTATGGGGTCCGAACAGTGAGCTTGTTCAGAACAAAAGAAGTGTGTTTCCTACACACACAGACCATATCTAGTTCAACTCTGCTTAGGAAACGGACAAGAACAGTGGCTTCTCTTCAGTCCAATACACTGTACTTGCTGGGAACAGACGCGAGTGCTATTTGCACTGTGTATGGCAATGGGAGCGCAATAGTGACATTCCTTACCAGGAAACAACTCTTGCTCATAGGACCAGAAACTGCATGTGACTCAACTCCATTTAGGACTGGGAAAGAAACGCAAGCTCGCCTTACAAGAAACAGACTCTGCTTTTGAGAAAAGAGCACTCTTCTATTCTACTGTGTTTCCTATAGGGCCAGAACAGTGAACTTGCTCAGAACAAAAGAACTGTGCTTCCTACACACACTGGCCATATCTAGTTTAACTCTGCTTAAAAAACTGACAAGAACAGTAGCTCCTATTCAGTCCAATACTCTGTACATGCAGGGAACAGACGCCAGTGCTATATGCACTGTGAATGGCAATGGGAGCGCAATAGTGACTCTTATTACCAGAAAAAAACTCTTGCTCGTAGGACCAGAAACTGCACGGCATTCAATTCCATTTCTGACTGGGAAACAAACACTAGCTCGCCTTTCAATAAACACACTCTGCTTTTGAGAAAAGAGCACTCTTCTACTCTACTGTGTTTCCTATGGGGTCCAAACAGTGAGCTTGCTCAGAAAAAAAGAACTGTGCTTCCTACACACACGTGCCATATCTAGTTCAACTCTGCTTAGGAACCTGACAAGAACAGTAGCTCCTCTTCAGTCCAATACACTGTACTTGCTGGAAACAGACGCGAGTGCTATTTGCACTGTGTATGGCAAAGGGAGCACAATAGTGACTTTCCTTACTAGAAAACAACTCTTGCTGGTAGGACCAAAAACTGCATGTGATTCAACTCCATTTAGGACTGGGAAACAAACGCTAGCTCTCCTTACAAGAAACACAATCTGCTTTTGAGAAAAGAGCACTCTTGTACTCTACTGTGTTTCCTATAGGGCCAGAACAGAGAGCTTGCTCAGAACAAAAGAACTGTGCTTCCTACATACAGGGCCATATCTAGTTCAATTCTGCTTAGGAAACTGACAAGAACAATAGATCCTTTTCAGTCCAATACACTGTAAATGCTGGGAACAGACGCGAGTGCTATTTGCCCTGTGTATTACAATGGGAGCGCAGTAGTGACTCTTCTTACCAGAAAACAGCTCTTGCTCGTAGGACCAGAAACTGCATGTGATTCAACTCCATATAGGACTGGGAAAAAAACAATAGCTGGACTTACAAGAAACACACTCTGGTTTTGAGAAAAGAGCACTCTTCTACTCTACTGTGTTTCCTATAGGGCCAGAATAGAGTGTTTGCTCAGAAAAAAAGAACTGTGCTTCCTACACACACGTGCCATATCTAGTTCAACACTGCTTAGGAAACTGAAATGAACTGTAGCTCCTCTTCAGTCCAATACACTGTACTTGCTGGGAACAGACGCGAGTGCTATTTGCACTGTATATGCCAATGGGAGCGCAATAGTGACATTCCTTACCAGAAAAAAACTCTTGCTCATAGGACCAAAAACTGCATGTGATTCAACTCCATTTAGAACTGGGAAATAAATGCTAGCTCGCCTTACAAGAAACACACTCTGCTTTTGAGAAAAGAGCACTCTTCTACTCTACTGTGTTTCCTATAGGGCCAGAACAGTAAGCTTGCACAACACAAAAGAAGTGTGCTTCCTACACACACGGGCCATATCTAGTTCAATTCAGCTTAGGAAACTGCCAAGAACAGTATACCCTCTTCAGTCAAATACACTGCACATGCTGGGTACAGACACCAGTGCTATTTGCCCTGTGTATGACAATTGGAGTGCAATAGTGACTCTTCTTACCAGAAAACAACTCTTGCTTGTAGGACCAGAAACTGCATGTGACTCAACTCCATTTAGGACTGGGAAAGAAACGCTAGCTCGCCTTACAAGAAACACACTCTGCTTTTGAGAAAAGAACACTCTTCTACTCTACTGTGTTTCCTATGGGGTCCAAACAGTGAGCTTGCTCAGAACAAAAGTACTGTGCTTTCAACACACATGGCCATATCTAGTTCAATTCTGCTTAGGAACCTGACAAGAACAATAGCTCCTCTTCAGTCCAATACACTGTACTTGCTGGGAACCAAAGCCAGTGCTTTTTGCCCTGTGTATGACAATGGGAGCGCCATAGTGTCTCTTCTTACCAGAAAACAAATCGTGCTCGTAGGACCAGAAAGTGCATGTGATTCAACTCCATTTAGGACTGGGAAACAAACGCTAGCTCGCCTTACAAGAAACACACTCTGCTTTTGAGAAAAGAGCACTCTTCTACTCTACTGTGTTTCCTATGGTGTCCGAACAGTGAGCTTGCTCAGAACAAAAGAACTGTGCTTCCTACACACACGGGCCATATCTAGTTCAACTCTGCTTAGGAAACTGACAAGAACAGTAGCTCCTCTTCAGTCCAATACACTGTACTTGCTCGAAACAGACGCGAGTGCTTTTTGCACTGTGTATGGCAAAGGGAGCGCAATAGTGACTTTCCTTACAAGAAAAGAACTCTTGCTGGTAGGACCAAAAACTGCATGTGGTTCAACTCCATTTAGGACTGGGAAACAAACGCTAGCTCGCCTTACAAGAAACACACTCTGCTTTTAAGAAAAGAGCACTCTTCTACTCTACTGTGTTTCCTGTAGGGCCAGAACAGAGAGCTTGCTCAGAACAAAAGAACTGTGCTTCCTATATACACGGCCATATCTAGTTCAATTCTGCTTGGGAAACTCACAAGAACAATAGGTCCTTTTCAGTCCAAGACACTGTACATGGTGGGAACAGACGCGAGTGCTATTTGTACTATGTATGGCAATGGGAGCGCAATAGTGACTTTCCTCACCAGAAAACAACTCTTGCTCGTAGGACCAAAAACTGCATGTGACTCAACTCCATTAAGGACTGGGAAACAAACGTTAGCTAGCCTTACAAGAAACACACTCTGCTTTTGACAAAAGAGCACTCTTCTACTCTACTGTGTTTCCTATAGGGCCAGAACAGTGAGCTTGCTCAGAACCAAAGACCTGTGCTTCCTACACACACGGGCCATATCTGGTTCAACTCTGCTTAGGAAACTGACAAGAACAGTAGCTCCTCTTCAGTCCAATACACTGTACTTGCTGGGAACAGACGCAAGTGCTATTAGCACTGTGTATCGCAAAGGGAGCACAATAGTGACTTTCCTTACCAGAAAACAACTCTTGCTCGTAGGACCAGAAACTGCATGTGATTCAAATCCATTTTGGACTGGGAAACAAATGCTAGCTCGCCTTACAATAAACACACATCTGCTTTTGAGAAAAGAGCACTCTTCTACTTTATATTGTTTCCTATGGAGTCCGAACAGTGAGCTTGCCCAGAACAAAAGAACTGTGCTTCCTACACACACGGCCATATCTAGTTCAATTCTGCTTAGGAACCTGACAAGGACAGTAGATTCTCTTCAGTCCAATACACTGTACATGCTGGGAACCGACGCCAGTGCTATTTGCCCTGTGTATGACAATGGGAGCGCAATATTGACTCTTCTTACCAGAAAACCATGCTTGCTCGTAGGACCACAAACTGCATGAGATTCAACTCCATTTAGGACTACAAAACAAATGCTAGCTCGCCTTACAAGAAACACACTCTGTTTTTTAGAAACGAGTACTCTTCTACTCTACTGCGTTTCCTATGGGGTCCAAACAGTGAGCTTGCTCAGAACAAAAGATCTGTGCTTCCTGCACACACGGACCATATCTAGTTCAACTCTGCTTAGGAAACTGACAAGAACAGTAGCTCCTCTTCAGTCCAATACACTGTGCTTGCTGGGAACAGACGCGAGTGCTATTTGCACTGTGTATGGCATTTGGGGCGCAATAGTGACTCTTCTTACGAGAAAACAACTCTTGCTCGTAGGACCAAAAACTGCATGTGACTCAATTCCATTTAGGACTGGGAATCAAACGCGAGCTCGCCTTACAAGAAATACACTCTGCTTTAGAGAAAAGAGCACTCTTCTCCTCTACTCTGTTTCCTACAGGGCCAGAACAGTGAGCTTGTTCAGAACATTATAACTGTGCTTCCTACACACACGGCCATATCTAGTTCAACTCTGCTTAGGAAACTGACAAGAACAGTAGCTCCTCTTCAGTCTGATACACTGTACTTGCTGGGAACAGATGCGAGTGCTATTTGCACTGTGTATGGCAATGGGAGCACAATAGTGACTTTCCTTACCAGAAAACAACTCTTGCTCGTAGGACCAGAAACTGCATGTGATTCAACTCCATTTAAAACTGGGAAACAAACGCTAGCTTGCCGTACAAGAAACACACTCTGCTTTTGAGAAAAGAGCACTCTTCTACTCTATTGTGTTTCCTATGGGGTCCGAACAGTGAGCTTGCTCTGAACAATTAACTGTGCTTCCTACACACGCGGCCATACCTAGTTCAATTCTGCTTAGGAAACTGACAAAAACAGTAGCTCCTCTTCAGTCCGATACACTGTACTTGCTGGGAACAGACGCGAGTGCTATTTGCACTGTGTATGTCAATGGGAGTGCAATAGTGACTTTCCTTACTAGAAAAAAATTCATGCTCGTAGGACCAGAAATTGCATGTAATTCAACTCCATTTAGGACTGGGCAACAAATGCTAGCTCGCCTCACATGAAACACACCCTGCTTTTGAGAAAAGAGAACTCTTCTACTCTACTGTGTTTCCTATGGGGACCGAACAGTGAGCTTGCTCAGAACAAAAGAACTGTGCTTCCTACACACACGGCCATATCTAGTTCAACACTGCTTAGGAAACTGACAAGAACAGTAGATCCTCTTCAGTCCAATACACTGTACTTGCTGGGAACAGACGCGAGTGCTATTTGCACTGTGTAGGGCAAATGGAGCACAATAGTGACTCGTCTTACCAGAAAACAACTCTTGCTCTTAGGACCAAAAACTGCATGTGATTCAACTCCATTTAGAACTGGGAAATAAATGCTAGCTCGCCTTACAAGAAACACACTCTGCTTTTGAGAAAAGAGCTCTCTTCTACTCTACTGTGTTTCCTATAGGGCCTGAACAGTAAGCTTGCACAGAACAAAAGAAGTGTGCTTCCTACACACACGGCGATATCTAGTACAGTTCAGCTTAGGAAACTGACAAGAACAGTATACCCTCTTCAGTCAAATACACTGCACATGCTGGGAACAGACACCAGTGCTATTTGCCCTGTGTATGAAAATGGGAGCACAATATTGACTCTTCTTACCAGAAAACAACTCTTGCTCGTAGGATCAGAAACTGCATGTGACTCAACTCCATTTAGGACTGGGAAAGAAATGCAAGCTTGCCTTACATGAAACACACTCTGCTTTTGAGAAAAGAGCACTCTTCTACTCTACTGTGTTTCCTATAGAGCCAGAACAGTGAACTTGCTCAGAAAAAAAGAACTGTGCTTCCTACACACAGGGGCCATATCTAGTTCAACTCTGCTTAGGAAACTGACAAGAACAGTAGCTCCTCTTCAGTCCAATACTCTGTACATGTTGGGAACAGACGCCAGTGCTATATGCACTGTGTATGGCAATGGGAGCACAATAGTGACTCTTATTACCAGAAAAAAACTCTTGCTCGTAGGACCAGAAACTGCACGGGATTCAATTCCATTTCTGACTGGGAAACAAACACTAGCTTGCCTTTCAAGAAACACACTTTGCTTTTGAGAAAAGAGCACTCTTCTAATCTACAGTGTTTCCTATGGTGTCCGAACAGTGAGCTTGCTCAGAACAAAAGAACTGTGCTTCCTACACAAACGGGCCATATCTAGTTCAACTCTGCTTAGGAAACTGACAAGAACAGTAGCTCCTCTTCAGTCCAATACACTGTACTTGCTGGGACCAGACGCGAGTGCTATTTGTACTATGTATGGCAATGGGAGCGCAATAATGACTTTCCTTACCAGAAAACAACTCTTGCTCGTAGGACCAGAAACTGCATGTGATTCAACTCCATTTAGGACTGGGAAACAAACGCTAGCTCGCCTTACAAGAAACACACTCTGCTTTTGAGAAAAGAGCACTCTTCTACTCTACTGTGTTTCCTATGGGGTCCGAACAGTGAGCTTGCTGAGAACAAAAGAACTGTGTTTCCTACACACACGGGCCATATCTAGTTCAACTCTGCTTAGGAAACTGACAAGAACAGTAGCTCCTCTTCAGTCCAATACACTGTACTTGCTGGAAACAGACACGAGTGCTATTTGCACTGTGTATGGCAAAGGGATCACAATACTGACTTTCCTTACCAGAAAACAACTCTTGCTCGTAGGACCAGAAACTGCATGTGATTCATCTCCATTTAGGACTGGGAAACAAACGCTAGCTCGCCTTACAAGAAACACACTCTGCTTTTGAGAAAAGAGCACTCTTCTACTCTACAGTGTTTTCTATGGGGTCCGAACAGTGAGCTTGCTCAGAACAAAAGAACTGTGCTTCCTACACACACGGGCTGTATCTAGTTCAACTCTGCTTAGACTGACAAGAAACAGTAGCTCCGCTTCAGACTAATACACTGTACTTGCTGGAAAACAGACGCGTGTGCTATTTGCACTGTGTATGGCAAAGGGAGCGCAATGGTGACTTTCCTTACCAGAAAACAACTCTTGCTGATAGGACCCAAAACTGCGTGTGATTCAACTCCATTTAGGACTGGGAAACAAACGCTAGCTCGCCTTTCACGAAACAAACTCTGCTTTTGAGAAAAGAGCACTTTCTACTCTACTGTGTTTCCTATGGGGTCCAAACAGTGAGCTTGCTCAGAACAAAAGAACTGTGCTTCCTACACACATGAACCATATGTAGTTCAACTCTGCTTAGGAAACTGAGAAGAACAGTAGCTCCTTTTCAGTCCAATACACTGTACTAACTGGGAACAGACGGGAGGGCTATTTTGCACTGTGTATGGCTTGGGAGCACAATAGTGACTTTCCTTACCAGAAAACAACTCTTGCTCGAAGGACCACAAACTGCATTGGATTCACCTCCATTTAGGACTTGGAAACAAACGCTAGCACGCAATACAAGAAACACACTCTGCTTTTGAGAAAAGAGCACTCTTCTAATCTACTGTGTTTCCTTGGGGTCCGAACAGTGTGCTTGCTCAGAACAAAAAAACTGTGCTTCCTACACACAGGCCATATCTAGTTCAAGTCTGCTTAGGAACCTGACAAGAACAGTAGATCCTCTTCTATCCAATACACTGTACTTGCTGCGAACAGACAGGAGAGCTATTTGCACTGTGTATGGCAATGGGAGCGCAATAGTGACTTTCCTTACCAGAAAACCACTCTTGCTCATAGGACCAGAAACTGCATGTGATTCAACTCCATTTAGGTCTGAGAAACAAACGCTAGCTTGCCTTACAAGAAACACACTCTGCTTTTGATAAAAGAGCACTCTTTTACTCTACTGTGTTTCCTATGGGGTCCAAAAGAGTGAGCTTGCTCAGAACAAAAGAACTGTGCTTCCTACACACATGGACCATATCTAGTTCAACTCTGCTTAGGAAACTGACAAGAACAGTAGCTCCTATTCAGTCCAATACACTGTACTTGCTGGAACAGACGCGAGGTGCTATTTGCACTGTGTATGGCATTTGGAGCGCAATAGTGACTCTTCTTACCATAAAACAGCTCTTGCTCGTAGGACCAAAAACTTCATGTGATTCAACTCCATTTAGGACTGGGAAACAAACGCGAGCTCGCCTAACAAAAAAAAAAAAAAAACACTCTGCTTTAGATAAAAGAGCACTCTTCTACTCTACGGTGTTTCCTCTAGAGCCAGGACAGTGAGCTTGCTCAGAACATAAGAACTGTGCTTCCTACACACACGGGACATATCTAGTTCAACTCTGCTTAGGAAACTGACAAGAACAGTAGCTCCTCTTCAGTCCGATACACTGTGCTTGCTGAGAACAGACGCGAGTGCTATTTGCACTGTGTATGGCAATTGGAGCACAATAGTGACTCGTCTTACCAGAAAACAACTCTTGCTCGTAGGACAAAAAACTGCATGTGACTCAACTCCATTTAGGATTGGGAAACAAACTCTATCTCGACTTACAAGAAACACACTCTGCTTTTTAGAAAAGAGCACTCTTCTACTCTTCTGTGTTTCCTATAGGGCCAGAACAGTGAGCTTGCTCAGAACCAAAGACCTGTGCTTCCTACACACACGGGCCATATCTGGTTCAACTCTGCTTAGGAAACTGACAAGAACAGTAGTTCCTATTCAGTCCAATACACTGTACTTGCTGGGAACAGACGCGAGTGCTATTTGTCCTGTGTATGGCAATGGGAGCGCAATAGTGACTCTTCTTACCAGAAAACAACTCTTGCTCATAGGAATAGAAACTGCATGAGATTCAACTCCATTAGGACTGGGAAACAAACGCTAGCTCGCCTTACAAGAAACACACTCTGCTTTTGAGAAAAGAGCACGCTTCAACTCTACTGCGTCTCCTATGGGGTCCAAACAGTGAGCTTGCTCAGAACAAAAGACTGTGCTGCCTACACAAATGGACCATATCTAGTTCAACTCTGCTTAGGAAACTGAGAAGAACAGTAGCTCCTCTTCAGCTCTATACACTGTACTTGCTGGGAATAGAGGGGAGGGCTATTTGCACAGTGTACGGCAATGGGAGCGCAATAGTGACTTTCCTTACCAGAAAACAACTCTTGCTCGTAGGACCAGAAACTGCATGTGATTCAACTCCATTTAGGACTGGGAAACAAACGCTAGCTCGCCTTACAAAGAAACACACTATGCTTTAGAGAAAGAGCACTCTTCTACTCTACTGTGTTTCCTATGTTGTCTGAACTGTGAGCTTGCTCAGAACAAAAGAACTGTGCTTCCTACACACTCGGACCATATGTAGTTCAACTCTGCTTAGGAAACTGACAAGAACAGTAGTTCCTATTAGGTCCAATACACTGTACTTGCTGGGAACAGACGCGAGTGCGATTTGCACTGTGTATGGTAATGGGAGCACAATAGTGACTTTCCTTACCAGAAAACAACTCTTGCTCGTAGCACAACAAACTGCATGGGATTCAACTCCTTTTAGGACTAGGAAACTAACGCTAGCTCGCCTTACAAGAAACACACTCTGCTTTTGAGAAAAGAGCACGCTTCTACTCTACTGCGTTTCCTATGGGGTCCAAACAGTGAGCTTGCTCAGAACAAAAGAACTGTGCTGCCTACACAAATGGACCATATCTAGTTCAACTCTGCTTAGGAAACTGACAAGAACAGTAGCTCCTATTCAGTCCATACACTGTACTTGCTGGGAACAGACGCGAGTGCTATTTGCACTGTGTACGGCATTTGGAGCGCAATACTGACTCTTCTTACCAGAAAACAACTCTTGCTCATAGGACCAAAAACTGCATGTGACTCAACTCCATTTAGAACTGGGAATCAAACGCGAACTCGCCTAAAAGAAACACACTCTGCTTTAGAGAAAAGAACACTCTTCTACTCTGCTGTGTTTCCTACAGGGCCTGACAGTGAGCTTGCTCAGAACATAATAACTGTGCTTCCAACACACACGGGCCATATCTAGTTCCACTCTGCTTAGGAAACTGAAAAGAACAGTAGCTCCTCTTCAGTCTGATACACTCTACTTGCTGAGAACAGAACGCGAGTGCTATTTGCACTGTGTATGGCAATTGGAGCACAATAGTGACTCGTTTTACCAGAAACAACTCTTGCTCGTAGGACAAAAAACTGCATGTGACTCAACTCCATTTAGGACTGGGAAACAAACGGTAGCTCGCCTTACAAGAAACACATTCTGCTTTAGAGAAAAGAGCACTCATCTACTCTACTGTGTTTCCTATGGGTTCCGAACAATGAGCTTGCTCAGAACAAAAGAACTGTGCTTCCTACACACTCGGATCATATGTAGTTCAACTCTGCTTAGGAGACTGACAAGAACAGTAGCTCCTCTTCAGTCTAATACACTGTACTTGCTGGGAACAGACGGGAGTGCTCTTTGCACTGTGTATGGCAATGGGAGCGCAATAGTGACTTTCCTTACCAGAAAACAACTCTTGCTCGTAGGACCAGAAACTGCATGTGATTCAACTCCATTTAGGACTGGGAAACAAACGCTAAGCTCGCCTTACAAGAAACACACTCTGCTTTTGAGAAAAGAGCACTCTTCTACTCTACTGTGTTTCCTATGTGTTCGGAACAGTGAGCTTGCTCAGAACAAAAAAACTATGCTTCCTACAAACACGGCCATATCTAGTTCAACTCTGCTTAGGAACCTGACAAGAACAGTAGATCCTATTCAGTCCAATACACTGTACTTGCTGGAACAGACTCCACTGCTATTTGTCCCTGTGTATGGCAATGGCAGCACAATAGTGACTCTTCTTACCAGAAAACAACTCTTGCTCGTAGGACCAGAAACTGCATGTGATTCAACTCTATTTAGGACTAGGAAACAAACTCCAGCTCGCTTTACAAGAAACACACTCTGCTTTTGAGAAAAGAGCACTCTTCTACTCTACTTTGTTTCCTATAGGGCCAGAACAGTGAGCTTGCTCAGAAAAAAAGAACTGTGCTTCCTACACACACGGGCCATATCTAGTTCAACTCTGCTTATGAAACTGAGAAGAACAGTAGCTCCTCTTCAGCTCTATACACTGTACTTGCTGGGAACAGAGGGGAGGGCTATTTGGCACAGTGTACGGCAATGGGAGCGCAATAGTGACTTTCCTTACCAGAAAACAACTCTTGCTCGTAGGACCAGAAACTGCAAGTGATTCAACTCCATTTAGGACTGGGAAACAAACGCTAGCTCGCCTTACAAGAAACACACTCTGCTTTTGAGAAAAGAGCACTCTTCTACTCTACTGTGTTTTCAATGGGGTCCGAACAGTGAGCTTGCTCAGAACAAAAAAACTGTGCTTCCTATACACACGGCCATATCTAGTTCAAGTCTGATTAGGAAACTGACAAGAACATTAGCAACTATTCAGTCCATACTCTGTACTTTCTGGGAACGGACGCGAGTGCTATTTGCACTGTGTATGGCAATGGTTGCACAATAGCGACTTTCCTTACCAGAAAACAACTCTTGCTCGTAGGACCAGAAACTGCATGTGATTCAACTCCATTTAGGACTGGGAAACAAACGCTAGCTCGCCTTACAAGAAACACACTCTGCTTTTGAGAAAAGAGCACTCTTCTACTCTACTGTGTTTCCTATGTGTTCGGAACAGTGAGCTTGCTCAGAACAAAAAAACTATGCTTCCTACAAACACGGCCATATCTAGTTCAACTCTGCTTAGGAACCTGACAAGAACAGTAGATCCTATCAGTCCAATACACTGTACTTGCTGGGAACAGACTCCACTGCTATTTGTCCTGTGTATGGCAATGGCAGCACAATAGTGACTCTTCTTACCAGAAAACAACTCTTGCTCGTAGGACCAGAAACTGCATGTGATTCAACTCTATTTAGGACTAGGAAACAAACTCCAGCTCGCCTTTACAAGAAACACACTCTGCTTTTGAGAAAAGAGCACTCTTCTACTCTACTTTGTTTCCTATAGGGCCAGAACAGTGAGCTTGCTCAGAAAAAAAGAACTGTGCTTCCTACACACACGGGCCATATCTAGTTCAACTCTGCTTAGGAAACTGAAAAGAAGAGTAGCTCCTCTTCAGTCCAATACACTGTACTATCTGGAACAGACGCGAGTGCTATTTGCACTGTGTATGGCAATTGGAGCAAAATAGTGACTCGTCTTACCAGAAAACAACTCTTGCTCGTAGGACAAAAAACTGCATGTGACTCAAATCCATTTAGGTCTGGGAAACAAGCGCTAGCTCGCCTTACAAGAAACACACTCTGCTTTAGAGAAAAGAGCACTCTTCTACTCTACTGTGTTTCCTGTGCTGTCCGAACAGTGAGCTTTCTCTGAATAAAAGAACTGTGCTTCCTACACACACAGCCATATCTCGTTCAATTCTGCTTAGGAACCTGACAAGAACAGTAGCTCCTCTTCAGTCCAATACACTGTATTGCTGGGAATAGACGCCAGTGCTATATGTCCTGTGTATGGCAATGGCCGCACAATAGTGACTATTCTTATCATAAAACAACTATTGCTCGTAGGACCAGAAACTGTATGTGATTCAACTCCATTTAGGACTGGGAAACAAACGCTAGCTCGGCTTACAAGAAAACACAATCTGCTTTAGAGAAAAGAACACTCTTCTATTCTACTGTGTTTCCTATAGGGCGAGAACAGTGAGCTTGTTCAGAACAAAAGAACTGTGCTTCCTAAACACATGGACCATATCTAGTTCAACTCTGCTTAGGAAACTGACAAGAACAGTAGCAACTCTTCAGTCCAATACACTGTACTTGATGGGAACAGACGCGAGTGCTATTTGCACTGTGTATGGCAAAGGGAGCACAATAGTGACTTTCCTTACCAGAAAACAACTCTTGATCGTAGGACCAGAAACTGCATGTGATTCAACTCCATTTAAGACTGGGAAAAAAATGATAGCTTGCCTTACAAAAAACACAATCTGCTTTTGAGAAAAGAGCACTCTTCTACTCTACTGTGTTTCCTATGGGTTCCGAACAGTGAGCTTGCTCAGAACAAAAGAACTGTGCTTCCTACACACACGGCTATATCTAGTTCAATTCTGCTTAGGAACCTGACAAGAACAGTAGATCCTCTTCAGTCCAATACACTGTACTTGCTGCGAACAGACGCCAGTGCTACTTGTCCTGTGTATGGCAGTGGCAGCACAATAGTGTCTATTCTTACCATAAAACAACTCTTGCTCGTAGGACAGAAACTGCATGTGATTCAACTCCATTTAGGACTGGAAACAAACGCTAGCTCGCATTACAAGAAACACACTCTGCTTTAGAGAAAAGAGCACTCTTCTACTCTACTGTGTTTCCTATGGGGTCCAAACAGTGAGCTTGCTCAGAACAAAAGAACTGTGCTTCCTATACACAAGGACCATATGTAGTTCAACTCTGCTTAGGAAACTGACAAGAACAGTAGCTCCTATTCAGTCCAATACGCTGTACTTGCTGGGAAAAGACGCGAGTGCTATTTGCCCTGTGTATGGCAATGGGAGCACAATAGTGACTTTCCTTACCAGAAAACAACTCTTGTTCATAGGACCAGAAACTGCATGTGATTCAACACCAATTAGGACTAGGAAACAAACGCTAGCTCGCCTTACAAGAAACACACTCTGCTTTTGAGAAAAGAGCACTCGTCTACTCTACTGTGTTTCCTATAGGGCCAGAACAGTGAGCTTGCTCAAAACATAAGAACTGTGCTTTCTACACACACGGTCGTTATCTAGTTCAACTCTGCTTAGGAAACTGACAAGAACAGTAGCTCCTCTTCAGTCCGATACACTGTACTTGCTGGGAACAGACGCCAGTGCTATTTGCACTGTGTATGGCAAACTGAGCACAATAGTGACTTTCCTTACCAGAAAACAACTCTTGCTTGTAGGACCTGAAACTGCATGTGATGCAACTCCTCTTAGGACTGGGAAACAAATGTTAGCTCGCCTTACATGAAACACTCTGCTTTTGAGAAAAGAGTACTCTTCTTCTGTACTATGTTTCCTATGGGGTCCAAACAGTGAGCTTGCTCAGAAAAAAAAACTGTGCTTCCTACACACATGGACCATATCTAGTTCAACTCTGCTTAGGAAACTGACAAGAACAGTAGCTCCTCTTCAGTCCAATACACTGTACTTGCGGGGAAGATACGCGAGTGCTATTTGCACTGTTTATGGCAATTGGAGCACAATAGTGACTCGTCTTACCAGAAAACAACTCTTACTCGTAGCACAAAAAAATGCATGTGACTCAACTCCATTTAGGTCTGGGAAACAAACGCTAGCTCGCCTTACAAGAAACACACTCTGCTTTAGAGAAAAGAGCACTCTTCTACTCTACTGTGTTTCCTATGGGGTCCGAACAGTGAGCTTCCTCGGAACAAAAGAACTGTGCTTCCTACACACACAGCCATATCTAGTTCAATTCTGCTTAGGAACCTGACAAGAACAGTAGCTCCTCTTCAGTCCAATACACTGTACTGCAGGGAACAGACGCCAGTGCTATTTGTCCTGTGTATGACAATGGTAGCGCAATAGTGACTATTCTTATCATAAAACAACTCTTGCTCGTAGGACCAGAAACTGCATGTGATTCAACTCCATTTAGGACTGGGAAACAAACGCGAGCTTGCCTTACAAGAAACACAATCTGCTTTAGAGAAAAGAGCACTCTTCTACTCTACTGTGTTTCCTATAGGGCCAAAACAGTGAGCTTGCTCAGAACAAAAGAACTGTGCTTCCTACACACACGGGCCATATCTAGTTCAACTCTGCTTAGGAGACTGACAAGAACAGTAGGTCCTCTTCACTCCGATACACTGTACTTGCTGGGAACAGACGCGAGTGCTATTTGTACTGTGTATGGCAATGGGAGCGCAATAGTGACTTTCCTTACCAGAAAACAACTCTTGCTCGTAGGACCAGAAACTGCATGTGATTCAACTCCGTTTAGGACTGGGAAAAAAATGCTAGCTAGCCTTACATGAAACACTCTCTGCTTTTGAGAAAAGGGCACTCTTCTACTCTACTGTGTTTCCTATGGGGTCCAAACAGTGAGCTTGCTCAGAACAAAGAACTGTGCTTCCTAGACACATGGACCATATCTAGTTCAATTTTGCTTAGGAAACTGACAAGAACAGTAGCTCCTCTTCAGTCCAATACACTGTACTTGCTGGGAACAGACTCGAGTGCTATTTGCACTGTGTATGGCATTTGGAGCACAATAGTGACTCTTCTTACCAGAAAACAACTCTTGCTCGTAGGACCAAAAACTGCCTGTGACTCAACTCCATTTAGGACTGGGAAACAAACGCGAGCTTGCCTTACAAGAAACACACTCTGCTTTAGAGAAAAGAGCACTCTTCTACTCTACTGTGTTTCCTATAGGGCCAGAACAGTGAGCTTGCTCAGAACAAATGAACTGTGCTTCCTAGACACACGGGACATATCTAGTTCAACTTTGCTTAGGAAACTGACAGGAACAGTAGCTCCTCTTCAGTCTGATACACTGTACTTGCTGAGAGCAGACGCGAGTGCTACTTGCACTGTGTATGGCAATTGGAGCACAATAGTGACTCGTCTTACCAGAAAACAACTCTTGCTAGTAGGACAAAAAACTGCATGTGACTCAACTCCATTTAGGACTGGGAAACAAACTCTAGCTCGCCTTACAAGATACACACTCTGCTTTTGAGAAAAGGGCACTCTTCTACTCTACTGTGTTTCCTATAGGGCCAGAACAGTGTGCTTGCTCAGAACAAATGAACTGTGCTTCCTAGACACTCGGGCCATATCTAGTTCAACTCTGCTTAGGAAACTGACAAGAACAGTAGCTCCTCTTCAGTCCGATACACTGTACTTGCTGGGAACAGACACGAGTGCTATTTGCACTGTGTATGGCAAAGGGAGCGCAATAGTGACTTTCCTTACCAGAAAACAACTCTTGCTCATAGGACCAGAAACTGCATGTGATTCAACTCCGTTTATGACTGGGAAACAAATGCTAGCTCGCATTACATGAAACACTCTCTGCTTTTGAGAAAAGAGCACTCTTATACTCTACTGTGTTTCCTATGGCGTCCAAACAGTGAGCTTGCTCAGAACAAAGAACTGTGCTTTCTACACACACGGTCCTTATCTAGTTCAACTCTGCTTAGGAAACTGACAAGAACAGTAGCTCCTCTTCAGTCCGATACACTGTACTTGCTGGGAACAGACGCGAGTGCTATTTGCACTGTGTATGGCAATGGGAGAGCAATAGTGATTTTCCTTACCAGAAAACAACTCTTGCTCGTAGGACCAGAAACTGCATGTGATTCAACTCCATTTAGGACTGGGAAACAAAAGCTAGCTCGCCTTACAAGAAACACACTGTGCTTTTGAGAAAAGAGCACTCTTCTACTCTACTGTGTTTCCTATGGCGTCCAAACAGTGAGCTTGCTCAGAACAAAAGAACTGAGCTTCCTACACACAAGGACCATATGTAGTTCACCTCTGCTTAGGAAACTGACAAGAACAGTAGCTCCTATTCAGTCCAATACACTATAGTTGCTGGGAAAAGACGCGAGTGCTATTTGCTCTGTGTATGGCAATGGGAGCGCAATAGTGACTTTCCTTACCAGAAAACAACTCTTGTTCGTAGGACCAGAAACTGCATGTGATTCAAATCCATATAGGAATAGGAAACAAATGCTAGCTCGCCTTACAAGAAACACACTCTGCTTTTGAGAAAAGAGCACTCTTCTACTCTACGGTGTTTCCTATGGGGTCCAAACAGTGAGCTTGCTCAGAACAAAAGAACTGTGCTTCCTACACACATGGACCATATCTAGTTCAACTCTGCTTAGGAAACTGACAACAGTAGCTCCTCTTCAGTCCAATACACTGTACTTGCTGGGAACAGACGCGAGTGCTATTTGCACTGTGTATGGCATTTGGAGCACAATAGTGACTCTTCTTACCAGAAAACAACTCTTGCTCCTAGGACCAAACACTGTCTGTGACTCAACTCCATTTAGGACTGGGAAACAAACGTGAGCTCGCCTTACAAGAAACACATTCTGCTTTAGAGAAAAGAGCACTCTTCTACTCTACTGTGTTTCCTATAGGGCCAGAACAGTGAGCTTGCTCAGAACAAAAGAACTGTGCTTCCTACACACACGGGCCCTATCTAGTTCAACTCTTCTTAGGAAACTGACAAGAACAGTAGCTCCTCTTCAGTCCGATACACTGTACTTGCTGAGAACAGACGCGAGTGCTATTTGAACTGTGAATGGTATTTGGAGCACAATAGTGACTCTTCTTACCAGAAAACAACTCTTGCTCGTAGGACCAAACACTGTCTGTGACACAACTACATTTAGGACTGGGAAACAAACTCTAGCTCGCCTTACAAGAAACACACTCTGCTTTTGAGAAAAGAGCACTCTTCTACTCTACTGTGTTTCCTATAGGGCCAGAACAGTGAGCTTGCTCAGAACAAATGAACTGTGCTTCCTAGACACACGGGCCATATCTAGTTCAACTCTGCTTAGGAAACTGAGAAGAACAGCAGCTCCTCTTCAGTCCAATACACTGTACTTGCTGGGAACAGATGCCAGTGCTATTTTCACTGTGTATGGCAATGGGAGCGCAATAGTGACTCTTCTTACCAGAAAACAACTCTTGCTCGTAGGACCAGAATCTGCATGTGATTCAACTCCATTTAGGACTGGGAATCAAACGCAGGCTCGCCTTACAAGAAACACACTCTGCTTTAGAGAAAAGAGCACTCTTCTACTCTACTGTTTTTCCTATGGGGTCCAAACAGTGAGCTTGCTCAGAACAAAAGAACTGTGCTTCCTACACACTCGGACCATATGTAGTTCAACTCTGCTTAGGAAACTGACAAGAACAGTAGCTCCTCTTCAGTCCAATACACTGTACTTGCTGGGAACAGACGGGAGGGCTATTTGCACTGTGTATGGCAATGACAGCACAATAGTGACTCTCCTTACCAGAAAACAACTCTTGCTGGTAGGAACACAAACTGCATGTGATTCAACGCCATTTAGGACTGGGAAACAAATTCTAGCTCGCCTTACAAGAAACACTCTCTGCTTTTTAGAAAAGAGCACTCTTCTACTCTACTGTGTTTCCTATAGGGCCAAAACAGTGAGCTTGCTCAGAACAAAAGAACAGTGCTTCCTACACACATGGACCATATCTAGTTCAACTCTGCTTAGGAAACTGACAAGAACAGTAGCTCCTATTCAGTCCAATACACTGCACATGTTGGGAACAGACGCGAGTGCTATTTGCACTGTGTATGGCATTTGGAGCACAATAGTGTCTCTTCTTACCAGAAAACAACTCTTGCTCATAGGACCAGAAACTGCAAGTGATTCAACTCCATTTAGGACTGGGAAACAAACGCTAGCTCGCCTTACAAGAAACACACTCTGCTTTTGAGAAAAGAGCACTCTTCTACTCTACTGTGTTTTCAATGGGGTCCGAACAGTGAGCTTGCTCAGAACAAAAAAACTGTGCTTCCTATACACACGGCCATATCTAGTTCAAGTCTGATTAGGAAACTGACAAGAACATTAGCAACTATTCAGTCCAATACTCTGTACTTTCTGGGAACGGACGCGAGTGCTATTTGCACTGTGTATGGCAATGGTTGCACAATAGCGACTTTCCTTACCAGAAAGCAACTCTTGCTCGTAGGACCAGAAACTGCATGTGATTCAACTCCATTTAGGACTGGGAAACAAATGCTAGCTCGCCTTACATGAAACACACGCTGCTTTTGAGAAAAGAGCACTCTTCTACTCTACTGTGTTTCCTATGGGGTCCGAACAGTGAGCTTGCTCAGAACAAAAGAACTGTGCTTCCTACACACACGGACCATATGTAGTTCAACTCTGCTTAGGAAACTGACAAGAACAGTAGTTCCTATTCAGTCCAATACACTGTACTTGCTGGGAACAGACGCGAGTGCTATTTGTCCTGTGTATGGCAATGGGAGCGCAATAGTGACTCTTCTTACCAGAAAACAACTCTAGCTCGTAGGACCAGAAACTGCATGTGATTCAACTCCATTTAAGACTGCAAAGCAAACACTAGCTCGCCTTACAAGAAACACACTCTGCTTTTGAGAAAAGAGCACTCTTCTACTCTACTGTGTTTCCTATAGGGCCAGAACAATGAGCTTGCTCAGAACATAAGAACTGTGCTTTCTACACACACGGTCCTTATCTAGTTCAACTCTGCTTAGGAAACTGACAAGAAGAGTAGCTCCTCTTCAGTCCAATACACTGTACTTGCGGGGAAAAGACGCGAGTGCTATTTGCTCTGTGTAGGGCAATTGGAGCACAATAGTGACTCGTCTTACCAGAAAACAACTCTTGCTCGTAGCACAAAAAAATGCATGTGACTCAACTCCATTTAGGTCTGGAAAACAAACACTAGCTCGCCTTACAAGAAACACACTCTGCTTTAGAGAAAAGAGCACTCTTCTACTCTACTGTGTTTTCTATGGGGTCCAAACAGTGAGCTTGCTCAGAAAAAAAGAACTGTGCTTCCTACACACACGGCCATATCTAGTTCAATTCTGCTTAGGAACCTGACAAGAACAGTAGATACTCTTCAGTCCAATACACTGTAGTTGCTGCGAACAGATGCCAGTGCTATTTGTCCTGTTTATGGCAATGGCAGCGCAATAGTGAATCTTCTTACCAGAAAACAACTCTTGCTCATAGGACCAAAAACTGCATGTGACTCAAATCCGTTTAGGACTGGGAAACAAACGCGAGCTCGCCTTACAAGAAACACACTCTGCTTTTGAGAAAAGAGCACTCTTCTACTCTACTGTGTTTCCTATAGGGCCAGAACAGTGAGCTTGCTCAGAACATAATAACTGTGCTTCCTAAACACACGGGCCATATCTAGTTCAACTCTGCTTAGGAAACTGACAAGAACAGTAGCTCCTCTTCAGTCCGATACACTGTACTTGCTGGGAACAGACGCGAGTGCTATTTGCACTGTGTATGGCAAAGAGAGCACAATAGTGACTTTCCTTACCAGAAAACAACTCTTGCTCATAGGACCAGAAACTGCATGTGATTCAACTCCATTTAGGACTGGGAAACAAACGATAGCTTGCCTTACAAAAAACACACTCTGCTTTTGAGAAAAGAGCACTCTTCTACTCTACTGTGTTTTCAAAGGGGTCCGAACAGTGAGCTTGCTCAGAACAAAAGAACTGTGCTGCCTACACAAATGGACCATATCTAGTTCAACTCTGCTTAGGAAACTGACAAGAACAGTAGATCCTCTTCAGTCCAATACACTGTAGTTGCTGCGAACAGATGCCAGTGCTATTTGTCCTGTGTATAGCAATGGCAGCGCAATAGTGAATCTTCTTACCAGAAAACAACTCTTGCTCGTAGTACCAGAAACTGCATGGGATTCAACTCCATTTAGGATTGTGGAACAAACGCTAGCTCGCCTTACAAGAAACACACTCTGCTTTAGAGAAAAGAGCACTCTTCTACTCTACTGTGTTTCCTATGGGGTCCAAACAGTGAGCTTGCTCAGAACAAAAGAACTGTGCTTCCTACACACACGGATATTATCGAGTTCAACTCTGCTTAGGAAACTGACAAGAACAGTAGCACCTATTCAGTCCAATACACTGTACTTGCTGGGAACAGACGAAGTGCTATTTGCACTGTGTGTGGCAATGGGAGCGCAATGTGCCTTTCCTTACCAGAAAACAACTCTTGTTCGTAGGACCAGAAACTGCATGTGATTCAACTCCATTTAGGACTAGGAAACAAATGCTAGCATGCCTTACAAGAAACACACACTGGTTTTGAGAAAAGAGCACTCTTCTACTCTACTGTGTTTCCTATGGGGTCTGAACAGTGAGCTTGCTCAGAACAAAAGAACTGTGCTTCCTACACACACGGCCATAACTAGTTCAATTCTGCTTAGGAACCTGACAAGAACAGTAGATCCTCTTCAGTCCAATACACTGTACTTGCTGGGAACAGACGCCAGTGCTATTTGTGCTGTGTATGGCAATGGCAGCACAATAGTGACTATTCTTACCATAAAACAACTCTTGCTCGTAGGACCAGAAACTACATGTGATTCTACTCCATTTAGGACTGGGAAACAAACGCTAGCACGACTTAAAAGAAACACACTCTGCTTTAGAGAAAAGAGCACTCTTCTACTCTACTGTGTTTCCTATGGGGTCCAAACAGTGAGCTTGCTCAGAACAAAAGAACTGTGCTTCCTACACACATTGTCCATATCTAGTTCAACTCTGCTTAGGAAACTGAAAAGAAGAGTAGCTCCTCTTCAGTCCAATACACTGTACTATCTGGGAACAGACGCGAGTGCTATTTGCACTGTGTATGGCAATTGGAGCAAAATAGTGACTCGTCTTACCAGAAAACAACTCTTGCTCGTAGGACAAAAAACTGCATGTGACTCAAATCCATTTAGGTCTGGGAAACAAGCGCTAGCTCGCCTTACAAGAAACACACTCTGCTTTAGAGAAAAGAGCACTCTTCTACTCAACTGTGTTTCCTGTGCTGTCCGAACAGTGAGCTTTCTCTGAATAAAAGAACTGTGCTTCCTACACACACAGCCATATCTCGTTCAATTCTGCTTAGGAACCTGACAAGAACAGTAGCTCCTCTTCAGTCCAATACACTGTATTGCTGGGAATAGACGCCAGTGCTATATGTCCTGTGTATGGCAATGGCCGCACAATAGTGACTATTCTTATCATAAAACAACTATTGCTCGTAGGACCAGAAACTGTATGTGATTCAACTCCATTTAGGACTGGGAAACAAACGCTAGCTCGGCTTACAAGAAACACAATCTGCTTTAGAGAAAAGAACACTCTTCTATTCTACTGTGTTTCCTATAGGGCGAGAACAGTGAGCTTGTTCAGAACAAAAGAACTGTGCTTCCTAAACACATGGACCATATCTAGTTCAACTCTGCTTAGGAAACTGACAAGAACAGTAGCAACTCTTCAGTCCAATACACTGTACTTGATGGGAACAGACGCGAGTGCTATTTGCACTGTGTATGGCAAAGGGAGCACAATAGTGACTTTCCTTACCAGAAAACAACTCTTGATCGTAGGACCAGAAACTGCATGTGATTCAACTCCATTTAAGACTGGGAAAAAAATGATAGCTTGCCTTACAAAAAACACAATCTGCTTTTGAGAAAAGAGCACTCTTCTACTCTACTGTGTTTCCTATGGGTTCCGAACAGTGAGCTTGCTCAGAACAAAAGAACTGTGCTTCCTACACACACGGCTATATCTAGTTCAATTCTGCTTAGGAACCTGACAAGAACAGTAGATCCTCTTCAGTCCAATACACTGTACTTGCTGCGAACAGACGCCAGTGCTACTTGTCCTGTGTATGGCAGTGGCAGCACAATAGTGTCTATTCTTACCATAAAACAACTCTTGCTCGTAGGACAGAAACTGCATGTGATTCAACTCCATTTAGGACTGGGAAACAAACGCTAGCTCGCATTACAAGAAACACACTCTGCTTTAGAGAAAAGAGCACTCTTCTACTCTACTGTGTTTCCTATGGGGTCCAAACAGTGAGCTTGCTCAGAACAAAAGAACTGTGCTTCCTATACACAAGGACCATATGTAGTTCAACTCTGCTTAGGAAACTGACAAGAACAGTAGCTCCTATTCAGTCCAATACGCTGTACTTGCTGGGAAAAGACGCGAGTGCTATTTGCCCTGTGTATGGCAATGGGAGCACAATAGTGACTTTCCTTACCAGAAAACAACTCTTGTTCATAGGACCAGAAACTGCATGTGATTCAACACCAATTAGGACTAGGAAACAAACGCTAGCTCGCCTTACAAGAAACACACTCTGCTTTTGAGAAAAGAGCACTCTTCTACTCTACTGTGTTTCCTATAGGGCCAGAACAGTGAGCTTGCTCAAAACATAAGAACTGTGCTTTCTACACACACGGTCGTTATCTAGTTCAACTCTGCTTAGGAAACTGACAAGAACAGTAGCTCCTCTTCAGTCCGATACACTGTACTTGCTGGGAACAGACGCCAGTGCTATTTGCACTGTGTATGGCAAACTGAGCACAATAGTGACTTTCCTTACCAGAAAACAACTCTTGCTTGTAGGACCTGAAACTGCATGTGATGCAACTCCGTTTAGGACTGGGAAACAAATGTTAGCTCGCCTTACATGAAACACTCTGCTTTTGAGAAAAGAGTACTCTTCTTCTGTACTATGTTTCCTATGGGGTCCAAACAGTGAGCTTGCTCAGAAAAAAAAACTGTGCTTCCTACACACATGGACCATATCTAGTTCAACTCTGCTTAGGAAACTGACAAGAACAGTAGCTCCTCTTCAGTCCAATACACTGTACTTGCGGGGAAGATACGCGAGTGCTATTTGCACTGTTTATGGCAATTGGAGCACAATAGTGACTCGTCTTACCAGAAAACAACTCTTACTCGTAGCACAAAAAAATGCATGTGACTCAACTCCATTTAGGTCTGGGAAACAAACGCTAGCTCGCCTTACAAGAAACACACTCTGCTTTAGAGAAAAGAGCACTCTTCTACTCTACTGTGTTTCCTATGGGGTCCGAACAGTGAGCTTCCTCGGAACAAAAGAACTGTGCTTCCTACACACACAGCCATATCTAGTTCAATTCTGCTTAGGAACCTGACAAGAACAGTAGCTCCTCTTCAGTCCAATACACTGTACTGCAGGGAACAGACGCCAGTGCTATTTGTCCTGTGTATGACAATGGTAGCGCAATAGTGACTATTCTTATCATAAAACAACTCTTGCTCGTAGGACCAGAAACTGCATGTGATTCAACTCCATTTAGGACTGGGAAACAAACGCGAGCTTGCCTTACAAGAAACACAATCTGCTTTAGAGAAAAGAGCACTCTTCTACTCTACTGTGTTTCCTATAGGGCCAAAACAGTGAGCTTGCTCAGAACAAAAGAACTGTGCTTCCTACACACACGGGCCATATCTAGTTCAACTCTGCTTAGGAGACTGACAAGAACAGTAGGTCCTCTTCACTCCGATACACTGTACTTGCTGGGAACAGACGCGAGTGCTATTTGTACTGTGTATGGCAATGGGAGCGCAATAGTGACTTTCCTTACCAGAAAACAACTCTTGCTCGTAGGACCAGAAACTGCATGTGATTCAACTCCGTTTAGGACTGGGAAAAAAATGCTAGCTAGCCTTACATGAAACACTCTCTGCTTTTGAGAAAAGGGCACTCTTCTACTCTACTGTGTTTCCTATGGGGTCCAAACAGTGAGCTTGCTCAGAACAAAGAACTGTGCTTCCTAGACACATGGACCATATCTAGTTCAATTTTGCTTAGGAAACTGACAAGAACAGTAGCTCCTCTTCAGTCCAATACACTGTACTTGCTGGGAACAGACTCGAGTGCTATTTGCACTGTGTATGGCATTTGGAGCACAATAGTGACTCTTCTTACCAGAAAACAACTCTTGCTCGTAGGACCAAAAACTGCCTGTGACTCAACTCCATTTAGGACTGGGAAACAAACGCGAGCTTGCCTTACAAGAAACACACTCTGCTTTAGAGAAAAGAGCACTCTTCTACTCTACTGTGTTTCCTATAGGGCCAGAACAGTGAGCTTGCTCAGAACAAATGAACTGTGCTTCCTAGACACACGGGACATATCTAGTTCAACTTTGCTTAGGAAACTGACAGGAACAGTAGCTCCTCTTCAGTCTGATACACTGTACTTGCTGAGAGCAGACGCGAGTGCTACTTGCACTGTGTATGGCAATTGGAGCACAATAGTGACTCGTCTTACCAGAAAACAACTCTTGCTAGTAGGACAAAAAACTGCATGTGACTCAACTCCATTTAGGACTGGGAAACAAACTCTAGCTCGCCTTACAAGATACACACTCTGCTTTTGAGAAAAGGGCACTCTTCTACTCTACTGTGTTTCCTATAGGGCCAGAACAGTGTGCTTGCTCAGAACAAATGAACTGTGCTTCCTAGACACTCGGGCCATATCTAGTTCAACTCTGCTTAGGAAACTGACAAGAACAGTAGCTCCTCTTCAGTCCGATACACTGTACTTGCTGGGAACAGACACGAGTGCTATTTGCACTGTGTATGGCAAAGGGAGCGCAATAGTGACTTTCCTTACCAGAAAACAACTCTTGCTCATAGGACCAGAAACTGCATGTGATTCAACTCCGTTTATGACTGGGAAACAAATGCTAGCTCGCATTACATGAAACACTCTCTGCTTTTGAGAAAAGAGCACTCTTATACTCTACTGTGTTTCCTATGGCGTCCAAACAGTGAGCTTGCTCAGAACAAAGAACTGTGCTTTCTACACACACGGTCCTTATCTAGTTCAACTCTGCTTAGGAAACTGACAAGAACAGTAGCTCCTCTTCAGTCCGATACACTGTACTTGCTGGGAACAGACGCGAGTGCTATTTGCACTGTGTATGGCAATGGGAGAGCAATAGTGATTTTCCTTACCAGAAAACAACTCTTGCTCGTAGGACCAGAAACTGCATGTGATTCAACTCCATTTAGGACTGGGAAACAAAAGCTAGCTCGCCTTACAAGAAACACACTGTGCTTTTGAGAAAAGAGCACTCTTCTACTCTACTGTGTTTCCTATGGCGTCCAAACAGTGAGCTTGCTCAGAACAAAAGAACTGAGCTTCCTACACACAAGGACCATATGTAGTTCACCTCTGCTTAGGAAACTGACAAGAACAGTAGCTCCTATTCAGTCCAATACACTATAGTTGCTGGGAAAAGACGCGAGTGCTATTTGCTCTGTGTATGGCAATGGGAGCGCAATAGTGACTTTCCTTACCAGAAAACAACTCTTGTTCGTAGGACCAGAAACTGCATGTGATTCAAATCCATATAGGAATAGGAAACAAATGCTAGCTCGCCTTACAAGAAACACACTCTGCTTTTGAGAAAAGAGCACTCTTCTACTCTACGGTGTTTCCTATGGGGTCCAAACAGTGAGCTTGCTCAGAACAAAAGAACTGTGCTTCCTACACACATGGACCATATCTAGTTCAACTCTGCTTAGGAAACTGACAACAGTAGCTCCTCTTCAGTCCAATACACTGTACTTGCTGGGAACAGACGCGAGTGCTATTTGCACTGTGTATGGCATTTGGAGCACAATAGTGACTCTTCTTACCAGAAAACAACTCTTGCTCCTAGGACCAAACACTGTCTGTGACTCAACTCCATTTAGGACTGGGAAACAAACGTGAGCTCGCCTTACAAGAAACACATTCTGCTTTAGAGAAAAGAGCACTCTTCTACTCTACTGTGTTTCCTATAGGGCCAGAACAGTGAGCTTGCTCAGAACAAAAGAACTGTGCTTCCTACACACACGGGCCCTATCTAGTTCAACTCTTCTTAGGAAACTGACAAGAACAGTAGCTCCTCTTCAGTCCGATACACTGTACTTGCTGAGAACAGACGCGAGTGCTATTTGAACTGTGAATGGTATTTGGAGCACAATAGTGACTCTTCTTACCAGAAAACAACTCTTGCTCGTAGGACCAAACACTGTCTGTGACACAACTACATTTAGGACTGGGAAACAAACTCTAGCTCGCCTTACAAGAAACACACTCTGCTTTTGAGAAAAGAGCACTCTTCTACTCTACTGTGTTTCCTATAGGGCCAGAACAGTGAGCTTGCTCAGAACAAATGAACTGTGCTTCCTAGACACACGGGCCATATCTAGTTCAACTCTGCTTAGGAAACTGAGAAGAACAGCAGCTCCTCTTCAGTCCAATACACTGTACTTGCTGGGAACAGATGCCAGTGCTATTTTCACTGTGTATGGCAATGGGAGCGCAATAGTGACTCTTCTTACCAGAAAACAACTCTTGCTCGTAGGACCAATATCTGCATGTGATTCAACTCCATTTAGGACTGGGAATCAAATGCAGGCTCGCCTTACAAGAAACACACTCTGCTTTAGAGAAAAGAGCACTCTTCTACTCTACTGTTTTTCCTATGGGGTCCAAACAGTGAGCTTGCTCAGAACAAAAGAACTGTGCTTCCTACACACTCGGACCATATGTAGTTCAACTCTGCTTAGGAAACTGACAAGAACAGTAGCTCCTCTTCAGTCCAATACACTGTACTTGCTGGGAACAGACGGGAGGGCTATTTGCACTGTGTATGGCAATGACAGCACAATAGTGACTCTCCTTACCAGAAAACAACTCTTGCTGGTAGGAACACAAACTGCATGTGATTCAACGCCATTTAGGACTGGGAAACAAATTCTAGCTCGCCTTACAAGAAACACTCTCTGCTTTTTAGAAAAGAGCACTCTTCTACTCTACTGTGTTTCCTATAGGGCCAAAACAGTGAGCTTGCTCAGAACAAAAGAACAGTGCTTCCTACACACATGGACCATATCTAGTTCAACTCTGCTTAGGAAACTGACAAGAACAGTAGCTCCTATTCAGTCCAATACACTGCACATGTTGGGAACAGACGCGAGTGCTATTTGCACTGTGTATGGCATTTGGAGCACAATAGTGTCTCTTCTTACCAGAAAACAACTCTTGCTCATAGGACCAAAAACTGCATGTGACTCAAATCCATTTAGGACTGGGAAACAAACGTGAGCTCACCTTACAAGAAACACATTCTGCTTTAGAGAAAAGAGCACTCTACTACTCTACTGTGTTTCCTATAGGACCAGAACAGTGAGCTTCCTCAGAACATAATAACTGTGCTTCCTAAACACACGGGCCATATCTAGTTCAACTCTGCTTAGGAAACTGACAAGAACAGTAGCTCCTCTTCAGTCCGATACACTGTACTTGCTGGGAACAGACACGAGTGCTATTTGCACTGTGTATGGCAATGGGAGCGCAATAGTGACTTTCCTTACCAGAAAACAACTCTTGCTCGTAGGACCAGAAACTGCATGTGATTCAACTACATTTAGGACTGGGAAATAAACGATAGCTTGCCTTACAAAAAACACACTCTGCTTTTGAGAAAAGAGCACTCTTCTACTCTACTGTGTTTCCTTTTGTGTCCGAACAGTGAGCTTGCTCACAACAAAAGAACTGTGCTTCCTACACACACGGCAATATCTAGTTCAATTCTGCTTAGGAACCTGACAAGAACAGTAGATACTCTTCAGTCCAATACACTGTAGTTGCTGCGAACAGATGCCAGTGCTATTTGTCCTGTGTATGGCAATGGCAGCGCAATAGTGAATCTTCTTTCCAGAAAACAACTCTTGCTCATAGGACCAAAAACTGCGTGTGACTCAAATCCGTTTAGGACTGGGAAACAAACGCGAGCTCGCCTTACAAGAAACACACTCTGCTTTTGAGAAAAGAGCACTCTTCTACTCTACTGTGTTTCCTATAGGGCCAGAACAGTGAGCTTGCTCAGAACATAATAACTGTGCTTCCTAAACACACGGGCCATATCTAGTTCAACTCTGCTTAGGAAACTGACAAGAACAGTAGCTCCTCTTCAGTCCGATACACTGTACTTGCTGGGAACAGACGCGAGTGCTATTTGCACTGTGTATGGCAAAGGGAGCACAATAGTGACTTTCCTTACCAGAAAACAACTCTTGTTCGTAGGACCAGAAACTGCATGTGATTCAACTCCATTTAGGACTAGGAAACAAACGCTAGCTCGCCTTACAAGAAACACACTCTGGTTTTGAGAAAAGAGCACTCTTCTACTCTACTGTGTTTCCTATGGGGTCTGAACAGTGAGCTTGCTCAGAACAAAAGAACTGTGCTTCCTACACACACGGCCATAACTAGTTCAATTCTGCTTAGGAACCTGACAAGAACAGTAGATCCTCTTCAGTCCAATACACTGTACTTGCTGATAACAGACGACAGTGCTATTTGTGCTGTGTATGGCAATGGCAGCACAATATTGACTATTCTTACCATAAAACAACTCTTGCTCGTAGGACCAGAAACTGGATGTGATTCCACTCCATTTAGGACTGGGAAACAAACGCTAGCTCGCCTTACAAGAAACACACTCTGCTTTTGAGAAAAGAGCACTCTTCTACTCTACTGTGTTTCCTATGGGGTCCAAACAGTGAGCTTGCTCAGAACAAAAGAACTGTGCTTCATACACACATGGACCATATCTAGTTCAACTCTGCTTAGGAAACTGACAAGAACAGTAGCTCCTATTCAGTCCAATACACTGTGCTTGCTGGGAACAGACACGAGTGCTATTTGCACTGTGTATGGCATTTGGAGCGCAATAGTGACTCTTCTTACCAGAAAACAACTCTTGCTCATAGGACCAAAAACTGCCTGTGACTCAACTCCATTTAGGACTGGGAAACAAACGCGAGCTTGCCTTACAAGAAACACACTCTGCTTTAGAGAAAAGAGCACTCTTCTACTCTACTGTGTTTCCTATAGGGCCAGAACAGTGAGCTTGCTCAGAACAAAAGAACTGTGCTTCCTACACACACGGACCATATCTAGTTCAACTCTGCTTAGAAAACTGACAAGAACAGTAGCTCCTCTTCAGTCCGATACACTGTACTTGCTGAGAACAGACGCAAGTGCTATTTGAACTGTGAATGGCATTTGGAGCACAATAGTGACTCGTCTTACCAGAAAACAACTCTTGCTCCTAGGACAAAAAACTGCATGTGACTCAACTCCATTTACGACTATGAAACAAACTCTAGCTCGCCTTACAAGAAAGACACTCTGCTTTTGAGAAAAGAGCACTCTTCTACTCTACTATGTTTCCTATAGGGCCAGAACAGTGAGCTTGCTCAGAACAAATGAACCGTGCTTCCTAGACACACGGGCCATATCTAGTTCAACTCTGCTTAGGAAACTGAGAAGAACAGTAGCTCCTCTTCAGTCCAATACACTGTAGTTGCTGCGAACAGATGCCAGTGCTATTTGTCCTGTGTATGGCAATGGCAGCGCAATAGTGAATCTTCTTACCAGAAAACAACTCTTGCTCGTAGTACCAGAAACTGCATGGGATTCAACTCCATTTAGGACTGCGGAACAAACGCTAGCTCGCCTTACAAGAAACACACTCTGCTTTAGAGAAAAGAGCACTCTTCTACTCTACTGTGTTTCCTATGGGGTCCAAACAGTGAGCTTGCTCAGAACAAAAGAACTGTGCTTCATACACACACGGATATAATCTAGTTCAACTCTGCTTAGGAAACTGACAAGAACAGTAGCACCTTTTCAGTCCAATACACTGTACTTGCTGGGAACAGACGAAGAGCTATTTGCAGTGTGTGTGGCAATGGGAGCGCAATGTGACTTTCTTTACCAGAAAACAACTGTTGCTCGTAGGACCAGAAACTGCATGTGATTCAACTCCATTTAGGACTGGTAAACAAACGATAGCTTGCCTTACAAAAACACACTCAGCTTTTGTGAAAAGAGCACTCTTCTACTCTACTGTGTTTCCTATTGGGTCCGAACAGTGAGCTTGCTCAGAACAAAAGAATTGTGCTTTCTACACACGGCCATATCTAGTTCAATTCTGCTTAGGAACCTGACAAGAACAGTAGATCCTCTTCAGTTCAATACACTGTACTTGCTGCAAACAGATGCCAGTTTTATTTGTCCTGTGTATGGCAATGACAGCGCAATAGTGAATCTTCTTACCAGAAAACAACTCTTGCTCGTAGTACCAGAAACTGCATGGGATTCAACTCCATTTAGGACAGCGGAACAAATGCTAGCTCGCCTTACAAGAAACACACTCTGCTTTAGAGAAAAGAGCACTCTTCTACTCTACTGTGTTTCCTATGGGGTCCAAACAGTGAGCTTGCTCAGAACAAAAGAACTGTGCTTCCTACACACAAGGACCATATGTAGTTCAACTCTGCTTAGGAAACTGACAAGAACAGTAGCTCCTATTCAGTCCAATACACTGTACTTGCTGGGAAAAGACGCGAGTGCTATTTGCCCTGTGTATGGCAATGGGAGCACAATAGTGACTTTCCTTACCAGAAAACAACTCTTGTTCGTAGGACCAGAAACTGCATGTGAGTCAACTCCATTTAGGACTAGGAAAAAAACGCTAGCTCGACTTACAAGAAACACACTCTGCTTTTGAGAAAAGAGCACTGTTCTACTCTACTGTGTTTCCTATAGGGCTAGAACAGTGAGCTTGCTCAGAACAAAAGAACTGTGCTTCCTACACACACGGGCCATATCTAGTTCAACTCTGCTTAGGAAACTGACAAGAACAGTAGCTCCTCTTCAGTCTGATACACTGTACTTGCTGAGAACAGATGCGAGTGCTATTTGCACTGTGAATGGCAATTGGAGCACAATAGTGACTCGTCTTACCAGAAAACAACTCTTGCTCGTAGGACAAAAAACTGCATGTGACTCAACTCCATTTAGGACTGGGAAACAAAATCTAGCTCGCCTTACAAGAAACACACTCTGCTTTTGAGAAAAGAGCAGTATTCTACTCTAATGTGTTTCCTATAGGGCCAAAACAGTGAGCTTGCTCAGAAAAAAAGAACTGTGCTTCCTACACACACGGGCAATATCTAGTTCAACTCTGCTTAGGAAACTGAGAAGAACAGTAGCTCCTCTTCAGTCCAATACACTGTACTTGCTGGGAACAGATGCCAGTGCTATTTGCACTGTGTATGGCAATGGGAGCGCAATAGTAACTTTCCTTACCAGAAAACAACTCTTGCTTATAGGACAAGAAACTGCATGTGATTCAACTCCATTTAGGACTGGGAAACAAACGCTAGCCTGCCTTACAAGAAACACACTCTGCTTTAGAGAAAAGAGCACTCTTCTACTCTACTATGTTTGGTATGGGGTCCAAACAGAGAGCTTGCTCAGAACAAAAGAACTGTGCTTCCTACACACACGGACCATATGTAGTTCAACTCTGCTTAGGAAACTGACAAGAACAGTAGCTCCTCTTCAGTCCAATACACTGTACTTGCTGGGAACAGACGCGAGTGCTATTTGCACTGTGTATGGCAATGAGAGTGCAATAGTGACTTTCCCTACCAGAAAACAACTCTTGCTCGTACGACAAAAAAACGGCATGTGACTCAACTCCATTTAGGACTGGGAAACAAACTCTAGCTCGCCTTACAAGAAACATACTCTGCTTTTGAGAAAAGAGCATTAATCTACTCTAATGTGTTTCCTATGGGGTCCAAACAGTGAGCTTGCTCAGAACAAAAGAACTGTGCATCCTGCACACACGGACCATATGTAGTTCAACTCTGCTTAGGAAACTGACAAGAACAGTATCTCCATTTCAGTACAATACACTGTACTTTCTGGGAACAGACGCGAGGGCTATTTGCACTGTGTATGGCAATGAGAGCGCAATAGTGACTTTCCTTACCAGAAAACAACTCTTGCTCGTAGGACGAGAAACTGCATGTGATTCAACGCCATTTAGGACTGGGAAACAAACGCTAGCTCGCCTTACAAGAAACACACTCTGCTTTTGAGAAAAGAGCACTCTTCTACTCTACTGTGTTTCCTATGGGGTCCAAACAGTGAGCTTGCTCAGAACAAAAGAACTGTGCTTCCTACACACATGGACCATATCTAGCTCAACTCTGCTTATGAAACTGACAAGAACAGCAGCTCCTCTTCAGTCGAATACACTGTAATTGCTGGGAACAGACGCGAGTGCTCTTTGCCCTGTGTATGGCAATGACAGCGCAACAGTGACTTTCCTTACCAGAAAACAACTCTTGCTCATAGGAACACAAACTGCATGTGATTCAACGCCATTTAGGACTGGGAAACAAATGCTAGCTTGCTTTACAAGAAACACTCTTTGCTTTTTAGAAAAGAGCACTCTTCTACTCTAATGTGTTTACTATATGGTCCAAACAGTGAGCTTGCTCAGAACAAAAGAACTGTGCTTCCTACACACATGGACCATATCTAGTTCAACTCTGCTTAGGAAACTGACAAGCACAGTAGCTCCTATTCAGTCCAACACACTGTACATGCTGGGAACAGACGCGAGTGCTATTTGCACTGTGTATGGCATTTGGAGCACAATAGTGACTCTTCTTACCAGAAAACAACTCTTGCTCATAGGACCAAAAACTGCATGTGACTCAAATCCATGTAGGACTGGGAAACAAACGTGAGCTCGCCTTACAAGAAACACACTCTGCTTTATAGAAAAGAGCACTCTTCTACTCTACTGTGTTTTCTATAGGGCCAGACAGTGAGCTTGCTCAGAACATAATAACTGTGCTTCCTAAACACACGGGCCATATCTAGTTCAACTCTGCTTAGGAAACTGACAAGAACAGTAGCTCCTCTTCAGTCCGATACACTGTACTTGCTGGGAACAGACGCGAGTGCTATTTGCACTGTGTATGGCAAAGGGAGTGCAATAGTGACTTTCCTTACCAGAAAACAACTCTAGCTCGTAGGACCAGAAACTGCATGTGATTCAACTCCATTTAGGACTGGGAAACAAACGATAGCTTGCCTTACAAAAAACACACTCTGCTTTAGAGAAAAGAGCACTCTTCTACTCTACTGTGTTTCCTATGGGGTCCAAAGAGTGAGCTTGCTCAGAACAAAAGAACTGTGCTTCCTACACACACGGCCATATCTAGTTCAATTCTGCTTAGGAACCTGACAAGAACAGTAGATCCTCTTCAGTCCAATACACTGTACTTGCTGCGAACAGATGCCAGTGCTATTTATCCTGTGTATGGCAATGGCAGCGCAATAGTGAATCTTCTTGCCAGAAAACAACTCTTGCTCGTAGTACCAGAAACTGCATGGGATTCAACTCCATTTAGGATAGCGGAACAAACGCTAGCTCGCCTTACAAGAAACACACTCTGCTTTAGAGAAAAGAGCACTCTTCTACTCTACTGTGTTTCCTATGCGGTCCAAACAGTGAGCTTGCTCAGAACAAAGAACTGTGCTTCCTACACACATGGACCATATCTAGTTCAACTCTGCTTAGGAAACTGATAAGAACAGTAGCTCCTCTTCAGTCCCATACACTGTACTTGCTGGAAACAGACGCGAGTGCTATTTGCACTGTGTATGGCAAAGGGAGGGCAATAGTGACTTTCCTTACCAGAAAACAACTCTTCCTTGTAGGACCACACACTACATGTGATTCAACGCCATTTAGGACTGGGAAACAAATGCTAGCTCGCCTTACAAGAAACACACTCTGCTTCTGAGAAAAGAGCACTCTTCTATTCTACTGTGTTTCCTATGGGGTCCAAACAGTGAGCTTGCTCAGAACAAAAGAACTGTGCTTCCTACACACATCGACCATATCTAGTTCAACTCTGCTTAGGAACCTGACAAGAACAGTAGCTCCTCTTCAGTCCAATACACTGTACTTGCTGGGAACAGACGCGAGTGCTATTTGCACTGTGTATGGCAATTGGAGCAAAATAGTGACTCGTCTTACCAGAAAACAACTCTTGCTCGTAGGACAAAAAACTGCATGTGACTCAAATCCATTTAGGTCTGGGAAACAAACGCTAGCTCGCCTTACAAGAAACACACTCTGCTTCAGAGAAAAGAGCACTCTTCTACTCTACTGTGTTTCCTGTGCTGTCCGAAGAGTGAGCTTTCTCTGAACAAAAGAACTGTGCTTCCTACACACACAGCCATATCTAGTTCAATTCTGCTTAGGAACCTGACAAGAACAGTAGCTCCTTTTCAGTCCAATACACTGTATTGCTGGGAATAGATGCCAGTGCTATATGTCCTGTGTATGGCAATGGCCGCACAATAGTGACTATTCTTATCATAAAACAACTCTTGGTCATAAGACCAGAAACTGTATGTGTTTCAACTCCATTTAGGACTGGGAAACAAACGCTAGCTCGGCTTACAAGAAACACAATCTGCTTTAGAGAAAAGAACACTCCTCTATTCTACTGTGTTTCCTATAGGGCGAGAACAGTGAGCTTGTTCAGAACAAAAGAACTGTGCTTCCTAAACACATGGACCATATCTAGTTCAACTCTGCTTAGGAAACTGACAAGAACAGTAGCAACTCTTCAGTCCAATACACTGTACTTGATGGGAACAGACGCGAGTGCTATTTGCACTGTGTATGGCAAAGGGAGCACAATAGTGACTTTCCTTACCAGAAAACAACTCTTGATCGTAGGACCAGAAACTGCATGTGATTCAACTCCATTTAAGACTGGGAAAAAAAGGATAGCTTGCCTTACAAAAAACACAATCTGCTTTTGAGAAAAGAGCACTCTTCTACTCAATTGTGTTTCCTATAGGGCCAGAACAATGAGCTTACTCAGAACAAAAGAACTGTGCTTCCTACACACACGGCTATATCTAGTTCAATTCTGCTTAGGAACCTGACAAGAACAGTAGATCCTCTTCAGTCCAATACACTGTACTTGCTGCGAACAGACGCCAGTGCTACTTGTCCTGTGTATGGCAGTGGCAGCACAATAGTGTCTATTCTTACCATAAAACAACTCTTGCTCGTAGGACAGAAACTGCATGTGATTCAACTCCATTTAGGACTGGGAAACAAACGCTAGCTCGCATTACAAGAAACACACTCTGCTTTAGAGAAAAGAGCACTCTTCTACTCTACTGTGTTTCCTATGGGGTCCAAACAGTGAGCTTGCTCAGAAAAAAAGAACTGTGCTTCCTATACACAAGGACCATATGTAGTTCAACTCTGCTTAGGAAACTGACAAGAACAGTAGCTCCTCTTCAGTCCAATACACTGTACTTGCTGGGAACAGACGCGAGTGCTATTTGCCCTGTGTATGGCAATGGGAGCACAATAGTGACTTTCCTTACCAGAAAACAACTCTTGTTCATAGGACCAGAAACTGCATGTGATTCAACACCAATTAGGACTAGGAAACAAACGCTAGCTCGCCTTACAAGAAACACACTCTGCTTTTGAGAAAAGAGCACTCTTCTACTCTACTGTGTTTCCTATAGGGCCAGAACAGTGAGCTTGCTCAAAACATAAGAACTGTGCTTTCTACACACACGGTCGTTATCTAGTTCAACTCTGCTTAGGAAACTGACAAGAACAGTAGCTCCTCTTCAGTCCGATACACTGTACTTGCTGGGAACAGACGCCAGTGCTATTTGCACTGTGTATGGCAAACTGAGCACAATAGTGACTTTCCTTACCAGAAAACAACTCTTGCTTGTAGGACCTGAAACTGCATGTGATGCAACTCCGTTTAGGACTGGGAAACAAATGCTAGCTCGCCTTACATGAAACACTCTGCTTTTGAGAAAAGAGTACTCATCTTCTGTACTATGTTTCCTATGGGGTCCAAACAGTGAGCTTGCTCAGAAAAAAAAACTGTGCTTCCTACACACATGGACCATATCTAGTTCAACTCTGCTTAGGAAACTGACAAGAACAGTAGCTCCTCTTCAGTCCAATACACTGTACTTGCGGGGAAGAGACGCGAGTGCTATTTGCACTGTGTATGGCAATTGGAGCACAATAGTGACTCGTCTTACCAGAAAACAACTCTTGCTCGTAGCACAAAAAAATGCATGTGACTCAACTCCATTTAGGTCTGGGAAACAAACGCTAGCTCGCCTTACAAGAAACACACTCTGCTTTAGAGAAAAGAGCACTCTTCTACTCTACTGTGTTTCCTATGGGGTCCGAACAGTGAGCTTCCTCGGAACAAAAGAACTGTGCTTCCTACACACACAGCCATATCTAGTTCAATTCTGCTTAGGAACCTGACAAGAACAGTAGCTCCTCTTCAGTCCAATACACTGTACTGCAGGGAACAGACGCCAGTGCTATTTGTCCTGTGTATAACAATGGTAGCGCAATAGTGACTATTCTTATCATAAAACAACTCTTGCTCGTAGGACCAGAAACTGCATGGGATTCAACTCCATTTAGGACTGGGAAACAAACGCTACCTCGCCTTACAAGAAACACAATCTGCTTTAGAGAAAAGAGCACTCTTCTACTCTACTGTGTTTCCTATAGGGCCAAAACAGTGAGCTTGCTCAGAACAAAAGAACTGTGCTTCCTACACACACGGGCCATATCTAGTTCAACTCTGCTTAGGAGACTGACAAGAACAGTAGCTCCTCTTCACTCCGATACACTGTACTTGCTGGGAACAGACGCGAGTGCTATTTGCACTGTGTATGGCAAAGGGAGCACAATAGTGACTTTCCTTACCAGAAAACAACTCTTGCTCGTAGGACCAGAAACTGCATGTGATTCAACTCCGTTTAGGACTGGGAAAAAAATGCTAGCTAGCCTTACATGAAACACTCTCTGCTTTTGAGAAAAGGGCACTCTTCTACTCTACTGTGTTTCCTATGGGGTCCAAACAGTGAGCTTGCTAAGAACAAAGAACTGTGCTTCCTAGACACATGGACCATATCTAGTTCAATTTTGCTTAGGAAACTGACAAGAACAGTAGCTCCTCTTCAGTCCAATACACTGTACTTGCTGGGAACAGACTCGAGTGCTATTTGCACTGTGTATGGCATTTGGAGCACAATAGTGACTCTTCTTACCAGAAAACAACTCTTGCTCGTAGGACCAAAAACTGCCTGTGACTCAACTCCATTTAGGACTGGGAAACAAACGCGAGCTTGCCTTACAAGAAACACACTCTGCTTTAGAGAAAAGAGCACTCTTCTACTCTACTGTGTTTCCTATAGGGCCAGAACAGTGAGCTTGCTCAGAACAAATGAACTGTGCTTCCTAGACACACGGGACATATCTAGTTCAACTTTGCTTAGGAAACTGACAGGAACAGTAGCTCCTCTTCAGTCTGATACACTGTACTTGCTGAGAGCAGACGCGAGTGCTACTTGCACTGTGTATGGCAATTGGAGCACAATAGTGACTCGTCTTACCAGAAAACAACTCTTGCTAGTAGGACAAAAAACTGCATGTGATTCAACGCCATTTAGGACTGGGAAAAAAATTCTAGCTCGCCTTACAAGAAACACTCTCTGCTTTTTAGAAAAGAGCACTCTTCTACTCTACTGTGTTTCCTATAGGGCCAAAACAGTGAGCTTGCTCAGAACAAAAGAACAGTGCTTCCTACACACATGGACCATATCTAGTTCAACTCTGCTTAGGAAAGTGACAAGAACAGTAGCTCCTATTCAGTCCAATACACTGTACATGTTGGGAACAGACGCGAGTGCTATTTGCAATGTGTATGGCATTTGGAGCACAATAGTGTCTCTTCTTACCAGAAAACAACTCTTGCTCATAGGACCAAAAACTGCATGTGACTCAAATCCATTTAGGACTGGGAAACAAACGTGAGCTCGCCTTACAAGAAACACATTCTGCTTTAGAGAAAAGAGCACTCTACTACTCTACTGTGTTTCCTATAGGACCAGAACAGTGAGCTTCCTCAGAACATAATAACTGTGCTTCCTAAAAACACGGGCCATATCTAGTTCAACTCTGCTTAGGAAACTGAAAAGAACAGTAGCTCCTCTTCAGTCCGATACACTGTACTTGCTGGGAACAGACACAAGTGCTATTTGCACTGTGTATGGCAAAGGGAGGGCAATAGTGACTTTCCTTACCAGAAAACAACTCTTGCTCGTAGGACCAGAAACTGCATGTGATTCAACTACATTTAGGACTGGGAAATAACCGATAGCTTGCCTTACAAAAAACACACTCTGCTTTTGAGAAAAGAGCACTCTTCTACTCTACTGTGTTTCCTTTTGGGTCCGAACAGTGAGCTTGCTCACAACAAAAGAACTGTGCTTCCTACACACACGGCAATATCTAGTTCAATTCTGCTTAGGAACCTGACAAGAACAGTAGATACTCTTCAGTCCAATACACTGTAGTTGCTGCGAACAGATGCCAGTGCTATTTGTCCTGTGTATGGCAATGGCAGCGCAATAGTGAATCTTCTTACCAGAAAACAACTCTTGCTCATAGGACCAAAAACTGCGTGTGACTCAAATCCGTTTAGGACTGGGAAACAAACGCGAGCTCGCCTTACAAGAAACACACTCTGCTTTTGAGAAAAGAGCACTCTTCTACTCTACTGTGTTTCCTATAGGGCCAGAACAGTGAGCTTGCTCAGAACAAAAGAACTGTGCTTCCTACACACACCGACCATATCTAGTTCAACTCTGCTTATGAAACTGACAAGAACAGTAGCTCCTCTTCAGTCCAATACACTGTACTTGCTGGGAAAAGACGGGAGGGCTATTTGCACTGTTTATGGCAATGGGAGTGCAATATTGACTTTCCTTACCAGAAAACAACTCTTGCTCGTAGGACCAGAAACTGCATGTGATTCCACTCCATTTAGGAATGGGAAAAAAACGCTAGCTCGCCTTAAAAGAAACAGACTCTGCTTTTGAGAAAAAAGCACTCTTCTACTGTACTGTGTTTCCTATGGGGTCCGAACAGTGAGCTTGTTCAGAACAAAAAAACTGTGCTTCCTACACACACGGCCATATCTAGTTCAAGTCTGCTTAGGAACCTGACAAGAACAGTAGATCCTCTTCAGTCCAATACACTGTACTTGCTGGGAACAGACGCCAGTGCTATTTGTCCTGTGTATGGCAATGGCAGCACAATAGTGACTCTTCTTACCATAAAACAACTCATGCTCTTAGGACTAGAAACTACATGTGATTCAACTCCATTTAGGACTGGGAAACAAACGCTAGCTCGCCTTACAAGAAACACACTCTACTATAGGGAAAAGAGCACTCTTCTACTCTACTGTGTTTCCTGTAGGGCCAGAACAGAGAGCTTGCTCAAAACAAAAGAACTGTGCTTCCTACACACGGGCCATAACTAGTTCAACTCTGCTTAGGAAACTGACAAGAACAGTAGCTCCTCTTCAGTCCGATACACTGTACTTGCTTGGAACAGACGCGAGTGCTATTTGCACTGTGTATTGCAATGGGAGCGCAACAGTGACTTTCCTTACCAGAAAACAACTCTTGCTCGTAGGACCAGAAACTGCATGTGATTCAACACCATTTAGGACTGGGAAACAAATGCTAGCTCGCCTTACAAGAAACACACTCTGCTTTTGAGGAAAAAGCACTCTTCTACTCTACTGTGTTTCCTATGGGGTCCGAACAGTGAGCTTGCTCAGAAAAAAAAAAACTGTGCTTCCTACACACACGGGCCATATCTATTCAACTCTGCTTAGGAAACAAAAAAGAACAGTAGCTCCTCTTCAGTCCGATACACTGTACTTGCGGGGAACAAATGCCAGTGCTATTTGCACTGTGTATGGCATTGGAGCACAATAGTGACTCGTCTTACCAGAAAACAACTCTTGATTGTAGTACCAGAAACTGCATGTGACTCAACTCCATTTAGGACTGGGAAACAAACGCTAGCTCGCCTTACAAGAAACACACTCTGCTTTTGAGAAAAGAGCACTCTTCTACTCTACTGTGTTTCCTATCGGGTCCGAACAGTGAGCTTGCTCAGAACAAAAGAACTGTGCTTCCAACACACACGGCCATATCTAGTTCACTTCTGCTTAGGAACCTGACAAGAACAATAGCTACTCTTCAGTCCGATACACTGTACTTGCTGGGAACAGACACGAGTGCTATTTGCACTGTGTATGTCAATGGGAGCGCAATAGTGACTTTCCTTACCAGAAAACAACTCTTGCTCGTAAGACCAGAAACTGCATGTGATTCAACTCCATTTAGGACTGGGAAACAAATGCTAGCTCGCCTTACATGAAACACACTCTGCTTTAGAGAAAAGAGCACTCTTCTACTCTACTGTGTTTCGTATGGGGTCCGAACAGTGAGCTTGCTCAGAACAAAACAACTGTGCTTCCTACACACATGGGCCATATCTAGTTCAACTCTGCTTAGGAAACTGACAAGAACAATAGCTCCTCTTCCTTCCAATACACTGTACTTGCAGGGAACAGACGCGAGTGCTATTTGCACTGTGTATGGCAATTGGAGCACAATAGTGACTTGTCTTACCAGAAAACAAATCTTGCTCTTAGGACAAAAAATTGCATGTGACTCGACTCCATTTAGGACTAGGAAACAAACGCTAGCTCGACTTCCAAGAAACACACTCTACTTTTGAGAAAAGAGCACTCTTCTACTCTACTGTGTTTCCTATGTGTTCCGAACAGTGAGCTTGCTCAGAACAAAAAAACTGTGCTTCCTACTCACACGGCCATATCTAGTTCAACTCTGCATAGGAAACTGACAAGAACAGTAGCTCCTCTTCAGTCCAATACACTGTACTTGCTGGGAAAAGACGCGAGTGCTATTTGTACTGTGGATGGGAATAGGAGCACAATAGTGTCTTTCCTTACTAGAAAACAACTCTTGCTAGTAGGACCAGAAACTGCATGTGATTCAACTCCATTTAGGACTGGGAAACAAATGCTAGCTCGCCTTACATGAAACACACTCTGCTTTTGAGAAAAGAGCACTCTTCTACTCTACTGTGTTTCCTATGGGGTCCGAACAGTGAGCTTGCTCAGAACAAAAGAACTGTGCTTCCTACATACACGGGCCATATCTAGTTCAACTCTGCTTATGAAACTGACAAGAACAGTAGCTCCTCTTCAGTCCAATACACTTTACTTGCGGGGAACAGACGCGAGTGCTATTTGCACTGTGTATGGCAATTTTAGCACAATAGTGACTCATCTTACCAGAAAGCAACTCTTGCTCGTAGGACAAAAAACTGCAAGTGACTCAACTCCATTTAGGACTGGGAAACAAACGCTAGCTCGCCTTACAAGAAACACACTCTGCTTTAGAGAAAAGAGCACTCTTCTACTCTACTGTGTTTCCTCTGGGGCCACAACAATGAGCTTGCTCAGAACATAAGAACTGTGCTTCCTTGACACACGGGCCATATCTAGTTCAACTCTGCTTAGGAAACGGACAAGAACAGTAGCTCCTCTTCAGTCCAATACACTGTACTTGCGGGTAACAGACGCCAGTGCTATTTGCACTGTGTATGGCAATTGGAGCACAATAGTGACTTGTCTTACGAGAAAACAACTCTTTCTCGTAGGACAAAAAACTGCATGTGACTCAACTCCATTTAGACTGGGAAACAAACGCTAGCTCGACTTCCAAGAAACACACTCGGCTTTTGAGAAAAGAGCAATCTTCTACTCTACTGTGATTCCTAGGTTATCCAAAAAGTGAGCTTGCTCAGAACAAAAAAACTGTGCTTCCTACACACACGGCCATATCTCGTTCAAGTCTGCTTAGGAACCTGACAAGAACAGTAGATCCTCTTCAGTCCAATACACTGTACTTGCTGGGAAGAGACGCCAGTGCTATTTGTCCTGTGTATGGCAATGGCAGCGCAATAGTGACTCTTCTTACCAGAAAACAACTCTTGCTTGTAGGACCAGAAACTGCATGCCATTCAACTCCATTTAGGACTGGCAAACAAAAGCTAGCTCACCTTACAAGAAACAAACCCTGCTTTAGAGAAAAAAGCACACTTCTGCTCTACTGTGTTTCCTATAGGGCCAGAACAGTGAGCTTCCTCAGAACAAAAGAACTGTGCTTCCTAAAACGGGCCATATCTAGTTCAACTCTGCTTAGGAAACTGACAAGAACAGTAGCTCCTATTCAGTCCAATACACTGTACTTGCTGGGAACAGACGGGAGGGCTATTTGCACTGCGTATGGCAATGGGAGCGCAATTGTCATTTCCTTACCAGAATACAACTCTTGCTCGTAGGACCAGAAACTGCATGTGATTCCACTCCATTTAGGACTGGGAAACAAACGCTAGCTCGCCTTACAAGAAACACACTCTGCTTTAGAGAAAAGAGCACTCTTCTACTCTACTGTGTTTCCTATGGGGTCCAAACAGTGAGCTTGTTAAGAACAAAAGAACTGTGATTCCTACACACATGGACCATATCTAGTTCAACTCTGCTTAGGAAACTGACAAGAACAGTAGCTCCTATTCAGTCCGATACACTGTACTTGCTGGGAATAGACGCGAGAGCTATTTGCACTATGTATGGCAAGGGGAGAGCAATAGTGATTTTCCTTACCAGAAAACAACTCTTGCTCTTAGGACCAGAAACTGCATGAGATTCAACTCCATTTAGGACTGGGAAACAAACGCAAGCTCGCCTTACAAGAAACACACTCTGCTTTTGAGAAAAGAGCACTCTTCTACTCTACTGTGTTTCCAATGGTGTCCGAACAGTGAGCTTGCTCAGAACAAAAGAACTGTGCTTCCTACACACACGGCCACATCTAGTTCAAGTCTGCTTAGGAACCTGACAAGAACAGTATATCCTCTTCAGTCCAATACACTATACTTGCTGGGAACAGACGCCAGTGCTATTTGTCCTGTGTATGGCAATGGCAGCGCAATAGTGACTCTTCTTACCAGAAAATAACTCTTGCTCGTAGGACCAGAAACTGCATGTGATTCCACTCCATTTAGGACTGGGATACAAACTCTAGCTCGCTTTACAAGAAACACACTCTGCTTTTGAGAAAAGAGCACTCTTCTACTCTACTGTGTTTCCTATAGGGCCAGAACAGTGAGCTTGCTCAAAACAAAATAACTGTTCTTCCTACACACGGGCTATAACTAGTTCAACTCTGCTTAGGAAACTGACACGAACAGTAGCTCCTCTTCAGTCCGATACAGACACGAGTGCTATTTGCACTGTGTATGGCAATGACAGCGCAATAGTGACTTTCCTTACCAGTAAACAACTCTTGCTCGTAGGACCAGAAACTGCATGTGATTCCACTCCATTTAGGACTGGGAAACAAACGCTAGCTCGCCTTACAAGAAACACACTCTGCTTTAGAGAAAAGAGCACTCTTCTACTCTACTGTGTTTCCTATGGGGTCCAAACAGTGAGCTTGTTCAGAACAAAAGAACTATGCTTCCTACACACACGGACCATATCTAGTTCAACTCTGCTTAGTAAACTGACAAGAACAGTAGCTCCTACTCAGTCCAATACACTGTACTTGCTGGGAAAAGCCGCGAGTGCTATTTGTCTTGTGTAGGGCAATTGGAGCGCAATAGTGACTTTCCTTACCAGAAAACAACTCTTGTTCGTAGGACCAGAAACTGCATGTGATTCAACTCCATTTAGGACTAGGAAACAAACGCTAGCTCGCCTTACAAAAACACACTCTGCTTTTGAGAAAAGAGCACTCTTCTACTCTACTGTGTTTCCTGTAGGGCCAGAACAGTGAGCTTGCTCAGAACAAAAGAACTGTGCTTCCTACACACGGGCCATATCTAGTTCCACTCTGCTTAGGAAACTGACAAGAACAGTAGCTCCTCTTCAGTCCGATACACTGTACTTGCTGGGAACAGACGCGAGAGCTATTTGTACTATGTATGGCAATGGGAGCGCAATAGTGACTTTCCTTACCAGAAAACAACTCTTGCTCGTAGGACCAGAAACTGCATGTGATTCAACTCCATTTAAGTCTGGGAAACAAATGCTGGCTCGCCTTACAAGAAACACACTCTGCTTTTGAGAAAAGAGCACTCTTCTACTCTACTGTGTTTCCTATGGGGTCCAAACAGTGAGCTTGCTCAGAACAAAAGAACTGTGCTTTCTAAACACACCGGCCATATCTAGTTCAACTCTGCTTAGGAAACAAACAAGAACAGTAGCTCCTCTTCAGTCTGATACACTGTACTTGTGGGGAACAGACGCGAGTGCTATTTGCACTGTGTATGGCAATTGGAGCACAATAGTGAATCGTCTTACCAGAAAACAACTCTTGCTCGTAGGACAAAAAACTGCATGTGACTCAACTCCATTTAGGACTGGGAAACAAACGCTAGCTCGACTTACAAGAAACACCCTCTGCTTTTGAGAAAAGAGCACTCTTCTACTCTACTGTGTTTCCTATGGGGTCCGAACAGTGAGCTTGCTCAGAACAAAAGAACTGTGCTTCCTACATACACGGGCCATATCTAGTTCAACTCTGCTTATGAAACTGACAAGAACAGTAGCTCCTCTTCAGTCCAATACACTTTACTTGCGGGGAACAGACGCGAGTGCTATTTGCACTGTGTATGGCAATTTTAGCACAATAGTGACTCATCTTACCAGAAAGCAACTCTTGCTCGTAGGACAAAAAACTGCAAGTGACTCAACTCCATTTAGGACTGGGAAACAAACGCTAGCTCGCCTTACAAGAAACACACTCTGCTTTAGAGAAAAGAGCACTCTTCTACTCTACTGTGTTTCCTCTGGGGCCACAACAATGAGCTTGCTCAGAACATAAGAACTGTGCTTCCTTCACACACGGGCCATATCTAGTTCAACTCTGCTTAGGAAACGGACAAGAACAGTAGCTCCTCTTCAGTCCAATACACTGTACTTGCGGGTAACAGACGCCAGTGCTATTTGCACTGTGTATGGCAATTGGAGCACAATAGTGACTTGTCTTACGAGAAAACAACTCTTTCTCGTAGGACAAAAAACTGCATGTGACTCAACTCCATTTAGACTGGGAAACAAACGCTAGCTCGACTTCCAAGAAACACACTCGGCTTTTGAGAAAAGAGCAATCTTCTACTCTACTGTGATTTCTAGGTTATCCAAAAAGTGAGCATGCTCAGAACAAAAAAACTGTGCTTCCTACACACACGGCCATATCTCGTTCAAGTCTGCTTAGGAACCTGACAAGAACAGTAGATCCTCTTCAGTCCAATACACTGTACTTGCTGGGAAGAGACGCCAGTGCTATTTGTCCTGTGTATGGCAATGGCAGCGCAATAGTGACTCTTCTTACCAGAAAACAACTCTTGCTTGTAGGACCAGAAACTGCATGTCATTCAACTCCATTTAGGACTGGCAAACAAAAGCTAGCTCACCTTACAAGAAACAAACCCTGCTTTAGAGAAAAGAGCACACTTCTGCTCCACTGTGTTTCCTATAGGGCCAGAACAGTGAGCTTGCTCAGAACAAAAGAACTGTGCTTCCTAAAACGGGCCATATCTAGTTCAACTCTGCTTAGGAAACTGACAAGAACAGTAGCTCCTATTCAGTCCAATACACTGTACTTGCTGGGAACAGACGGGAGGGCTATTTGCACTGTGTATGGCAATGGGAGCGCAATTGTCATTTCCTTACCAGAATACAACTCTTGCTCGTAGGACCAGAAACTGCATGTGATTCCACTCCATTTAGGACTGGGAAACAAACGCTAGCTCGCCTTACAAGAAACACACTCTGCTTTAGAGAAAAGAGCACTCTTCTACTCTACTGTGTTTCCTATGGGGTCCAAACAGTGAGCTTGTTAAGAACAAAAGAACTGTGATTCCTACACACATGGACCATATCTAGTTCAACTCTGCTTAGGAAACTGACAAGAACAGTAGCTCCTATTCAGTCCGATACACTGTACTTGCTGGGAATAGACGCGAGAGCTATTTGCACTATGTATGGCAAGGGGAGAGCAATAGTGATTTTCCTTACCAGAAAACAACTCTTGCTCTTAGGACCAGAAACTGCATGAGATTCAACTCCATTTAGGACTGGGAAACAAACGCAAGCTCGCCTTACAAGAAACACACTCTGCTTTTGAGAAAAGAGCACTCTTCTACTCTACTGTGTTTCCAATGGTGTCCAAACAGTGAGCTTGCTCAGAACAAAAGAACTGTGCTTCCTACACACACGGCCACATCTAGTTCAAGTCTGCTTAGGAACCTGACAAGAACAGTAGATCCTCTTCAGTCCAATACACTATACTTGCTGGGAACAGACGCCAGTGCTATTTGTCCTGTGTATGGCAATGGCAGCGCAATAGTGACTCTTCTTACCAGAAAATAACTCTTGCTCGTAGGACCAGAAACTGCATGTGATTCCACTCCATTTAGGACTGGGATACAAACTCTAGCTCGCTTTACAAGAAACACACTCTGCTTTTGAGAAAAGAGCACTCTTCTACTCTACTGTGTTTCCTATAGGGCCAGAACAGTGAGCTTGCTCAAAACAAAATAACTGTTCTTCCTACACACGGGCTATAACTAGTTCAACTCTGCTTAGGAAACTGACACGAACAGTAGCTCCTCTTCAGTCCGATACAGACACGAGTGCTATTTGCACTGTGTATGGCAATGACAGCGCAATAGTGACTTTCCTTACCAGTAAACAACTCTTGCTCGTAGGACCAGAAACTGCATGTGATTCCACTCCATTTAGGACTGGGAAACAAACGCTAGCTCGCCTTACAAGAAACACACTCTGCTTTAGAGAAAAGAGCACTCTTCTACTCTACTGTGTTTCCTATGGGGTCCAAACAGTGAGCTTGTTCAGAACAAAAGAACTATGCTTCCTACACACACGGACCATATCTAGTTCAACTCTGCTTAGTAAACTGACAAGAACAGTAGCTCCTACTCAGTCCAATACACTGTACTTGCTGGGAAAAGCCGCGAGTGCTATTTGTCTTGTGTAGGGCAATTGGAGCGCAATAGTGACTTTCCTTACCAGAAAACAACTCTTGTTCGTAGGACCAGAAACTGCATGTGATTCAACTCCATTTAGGACTAGGAAACAAACGCTAGCTCGCCTTACAAAAACACACTCTGCTTTTGAGAAAAGAGCACTCTTCTACTCTACTGTGTTTCCTGTAGGGCCAGAACAGTGAGCTTGCTCAGAACAAAAGAACTGTGCTTCCTACACACGGGCCATATCTAGTTCCACTCTGCTTAGGAAACTGACAAGAACAGTAGCTCCTCTTCAGTCCGATACACTGTACTTGCTGGGAACAGACGCGAGAGCTATTTGTACTATGTATGGCAATGGGAGCGCAATAGTGACTTTCCTTACCAGAAAACAACTCTTGCTCGTAGGACCAGAAACTGCATGTGATTCAACTCCATTTAGGACTGGGAAACAAATGCTGGCTCGCCTTACAAGAAACACACTCTGCTTTTGAGAAAAGAGCACTCTTCTACTCTACTGTGTTTCCTATGGGGTCCAAACAGTGAGCTTGCTCAGAACAAAAGAACTGTGCTTTCTAAACACACCGGCCATATCTAGTTCAACTCTGCTTAGGAAACAAACAAGAACAGTAGCTCCTCTTCAGTCCGATACACTGTACTTGCGGGGAACAGACGCGAGTGCTATTTGCACTGTGTATGGCAATTGGAGCACAATAGTGAATCGTCTTACCAGAAAACAACTCTTGCTCGTAGGACAAAAAACTGCATGTGACTCAACTCCATTTAGGACTGGGAAACAAACGCTAGCTCGACTTACAAGAAACACACTCTGCTTTTGAGAAAAGAGCACTCTTCTACTCTACTGTGTTTCCTATGGGGTCCTAACAGTGAGCTTGCTCAGAAAAAAAGAACTGTGCTTCCTACACACACGGCCATATCTAGTTCAATTCTGCTCAGGAACCTGACAAGAACAGTAGCTCCTCTTCAGTCCAATACACTGTACTTGCGGGTAACAGACGCCAGTGCTATTTGCACTGTGTATGGCAATTGGAGCACAATAGTGACTTGTCTTACGAGAAAACAACTCTTTCTCGTAGGACAAAAAACTGCATGTGACTCAACTCCATTTAGACTGGGAAACAAACGCTAGCTCGACTTCCAAGAAACACACTCGGCTTTTGAGAAAAGAGCAATCTTCTACTCTACTGTGATTCCTAGGTTATCCAAAAAGTGAGCTTGCTCAGAACAAAAAAACTGTGCTTCCTACACACACGGCCATATCTCGTTCAAGTCTGCTTAGGAACCTGACAAGAACAGTAGATCCTCTTCAGTCCAATACACTGTACTTGCTGGGAAGAGACGCCAGTGCTATTTGTCCTGTGTATGGCAATGGCAGCGCAATAGTGACTCTTCTTACCAGAAAACAACTCTTGCTTGTAGGACCAGAAACTGCATGTCATTCAACTCCATTTAGGACTGGCAAACAAAAGCTAGCTCACCTTACAAGAAACAAACCCTGCTTTAGAGAAAAGAGCACACTTCTGCTCTACTGTGTTTCCTATAGGGCCAGAACAGTGAGCTTGCTCAGAACAAAAGAACTGTGCTTCCTAAAACGGGCCATATCTAGTTCAACTCTGCTTAGGAAACTGACAAGAACAGTAGCTCCTATTCAGTCCAATACACTGTACTTGCTGGGAACAGACGGGAGGGCTATTTGCACTGTGTATGGCAATGGGAGCGCAATTGTCATTTCCTTACCAGAATACAACTCTTGCTCGTAGGACCAGAAACTGCATGTGATTCCACTCCATTTAGGACTGGGAAACAAACGCTAGCTCGCCTTACAAGAAACACACTCTGCTTTAGAGAAAAGAGCACTCTTCTACTCTACTGTGTTTCCTATGGGGTCCAAACAGTGAGCTTGTTAAGAACAAAAGAACTGTGATTCCTACACACATGGACCATATCTAGTTCAACTCTGCTTAGGAAACTGACAAGAACAGTAGCTCCTATTCAGTCCGATACACTGTACTTGCTGGGAATAGACGCAGAGCTATTTGCACTATGTATGGCAAGGGGAGAGCAATAGTGATTTTCCTTACCAGAAAACAACTCTTGCTCTTAGGACCAGAAACTGCATGAGATTCAACTCCATTTAGGACTGGGAAACAAACGCAAGCTCGCCTTACAAGAAACACACTCTGCTTTTGAGAAAAGAGCACTCTTCTACTCTACTGTGTTTCCAATGGTGTCCAAACAGTGAGCTTGCTCAGAACAAAAGAACTGTGCTTCCTACACACACGGCCACATCTAGTTCAAGTCTGCTTAGGAACCTGACAAGAACAGTAGATCCTCTTCAGTCCAATACACTATACTTGCTGGGAACAGACGCCAGTGCTATTTGTCCTGTGTATGGCAATGGCAGCGCAATAGTGACTCTTCTTACCAGAAAATAACTCTTGCTCGTAGGACCAGAAACTGCATGTGATTCCACTCCATTTAGGACTGGGATACAAACTCTAGCTCGCTTTACAAGAAACACACTCTGCTTTTGAGAAAAGAGCACTCTTCTACTCTACTGTGTTTCCTATAGGGCCAGAACAGTGAGCTTGCTCAAAACAAAATAACTGTTCTTCCTACACACGGGCTATAACTAGTTCAACTCTGCTTAGGAAACTGACACGAACAGTAGCTCCTCTTCAGTCCGATACAGACACGAGTGCTATTTGCACTGTGTATGGCAATGACAGCGCAATAGTGACTTTCCTTACCAGTAAACAACTCTTGCTCGTAGGACCAGAAACTGCATGTGATTCCACTCCATTTAGGACTGGGAAACAAACGCTAGCTCGCCTTACAAGAAACACACTCTGCTTTAGAGAAAAGAGCACTCTTCTACTCTACTGTGTTTCCTATGGGGTCCAAACAGTGAGCTTGTTCAGAACAAAAGAACTATGCTTCCTACACACACGGACCATATCTAGTTCAACTCTGCTTAGTAAACTGACAAGAACAGTAGCTCCTACTCAGTCCAATACACTGTACTTGCTGGGAAAAGCCGCGAGTGCTATTTGTCTTGTGTAGGGCAATTGGAGCGCAATAGTGACTTTCCTTACCAGAAAACAACTCTTGTTCGTAGGACCAGAAACTGCATGTGATTCAACTCCATTTAGGACTAGGAAACAAACGCTAGCTCGCCTTACAAAAACACACTCTGCTTTTGAGAAAAGAGCACTCTTCTACTCTACTGTGTTTCCTGTAGGGCCAGAACAGTGAGCTTGCTCAGAACAAAAGAACTGTGCTTCCTACACACGGGCCATATCTAGTTCCACTCTGCTTAGGAAACTGACAAGAACAGTAGCTCCTCTTCAGTCCGATACACTGTACTTGCTGGGAACAGACGCGAGAGCTATTTGTACTATGTATGGCAATGGGAGCGCAATAGTGACTTTCCTTACCAGAAAACAACTCTTGCTCGTAGGACCAGAAACTGCATGTGATTCAACTCCATTTAGGACTGGGAAACAAATGCTGGCTCGCCTTACAAGAAACACACTCTGCTTTTGAGAAAAGAGCACTCTTCTACTCTACTGTGTTTCCTATGGGGTCCAAACAGTGAGCTTGCTCAGAACAAAAGAACTGTGCTTTCTAAACACACCGGCCATATCTAGTTCAACTCTGCTTAGGAAACAAACAAGAACAGTAGCTCCTCTTCAGTCTGATACACTGTACTTGTGGGGAACAGACGCGAGTGCTATTTGCACTGTGTATGGCAATTGGAGCACAATAGTGAATCGTCTTACCAGAAAACAACTCTTGCTCGTAGGACAAAAAACTGCATGTGACTCAACTCCATTTAGGACTGGGAAACAAACGCTAGCTCGACTTACAAGAAACACACTCTGCTTTTGAGAAAAGAGCACTCTTCTACTCTACTGTGTTTCCTATGGGGTCCGAACAGTGAGCTTGCTCAGAACAAAAGAACTGTGCTTCCTACATACACGGGCCATATCTAGTTCAACTCTGCTTATGAAACTGACAAGAACAGTAGCTCCTCTTCAGTCCAATACACTTTACTTGCGGGGAACAGACGCGAGTGCTATTTGCACTGTGTATGGCAATTTTAGCACAATAGTGACTCATCTTACCAGAAAGCAACTCTTGCTCGTAGGACAAAAAACTGCAAGTGACTCAACTCCATTTAGGACTGGGAAACAAACGCTAGCTCGCCTTACAAGAAACACACTCTGCTTTAGAGAAAAGAGCACTCTTCTACTCTACTGTGTTTCCTCTGGGGCCACAACAATGAGCTTGCTCAGAACATAAGAACTGTGCTTCCTTCACACACGGGCCATATCTAGTTCAACTCTGCTTAGGAAACGGACAAGAACAGTAGCTCCTCTTCAGTCCAATACACTGTACTTGCGGGTAACAGACGCCAGTGCTATTTGCACTGTGTATGGCAATTGGAGCACAATAGTGACTTGTCTTACGAGAAAACAACTCTTTCTCGTAGGACAAAAAACTGCATGTGACTCAACTCCATTTAGACTGGGAAACAAACGCTAGCTCGACTTCCAAGAAACACACTCGGCTTTTGAGAAAAGAGCAATCTTCTACTCTACTGTGATTCCTAGGTTATCCAAAAAGTGAGCTTGCTCAGAACAAAAAAACTGTGCTTCCTACACACACGGCCATATCTCGTTCAAGTCTGCTTAGGAACCTGACAAGAACAGTAGATCCTCTTCAGTCCAATACACTGTACTTGCTGGGAAGAGACGCCAGTGCTATTTGTCCTGTGTATGGCAATGGCAGCGCAATAGTGACTCTTCTTACCAGAAAACAACTCTTGCTTGTAGGACCAGAAACTGCATGTCATTCAACTCCATTTAGGACTGGCAAACAAAAGCTAGCTCACCTTACAAGAAACAAACCCTGCTTTAGAGAAAAGAGCACACTTCTGCTCTACTGTGTTTCCTATAGGGCCAGAACAGTGAGCTTGCTCAGAACAAAAGAACTGTGCTTCCTAAAACGGGCCATATCTAGTTCAACTCTGCTTAGGAAACTGACAAGAACAGTAGCTCCTATTCAGTCCAATACACTGTACTTGCTGGGAACAGACGGGAGGGCTATTTGCACTGTGTATGGCAATGGGAGCGCAATTGTCATTTCCTTACCAGAATACAACTCTTGCTCGTAGGACCAGAAACTGCATGTGATTCCACTCCATTTAGGACTGGGAAACAAACGCTAGCTCGCCTTACAAGAAACACACTCTGCTTTAGAGAAAAGAGCACTCTTCTACTCTACTGTGTTTCCTATGGGGTCCAAACAGTGAGCTTGTTAAGAACAAAAGAACTGTGATTCCTACACACATGGACCATATCTAGTTCAACTCTGCTTAGGAAACTGACAAGAACAGTAGCTCCTATTCAGTCCGATACACTGTACTTGCTGGGAATAGACGCGAGAGCTATTTGCACTATGTATGGCAAGGGGAGAGCAATAGTGATTTTCCTTACCAGAAAACAACTCTTGCTCTTAGGACCAGAAACTGCATGAGATTCAACTCCATTTAGGACTGGGAAACAAACGCAAGCTCGCCTTACAAGAAACACACTCTGCTTTTGAGAAAAGAGCACTCTTCTACTCTACTGTGTTTCCAATGGTGTCCAAACAGTGAGCTTGCTCAGAACAAAAGAACTGTGCTTCCTACACACACGGCCACATCTAGTTCAAGTCTGCTTAGGAACCTGACAAGAACAGTAGATCCTCTTCAGTCCAATACACTATACTTGCTGGGAACAGACGCCAGTGCTATTTGTCCTGTGTATGGCAATGGCAGCGCAATAGTGACTCTTCTTACCAGAAAATAACTCTTGCTCGTAGGACCAGAAACTGCATGTGATTCCACTCCATTTAGGACTGGGATACAAACTCTAGCTCGCTTTACAAGAAACACACTCTGCTTTTGAGAAAAGAGCACTCTTCTACTCTACTGTGTTTCCTATAGGGCCAGAACAGTGAGCTTGCTCAAAACAAAATAACTGTTCTTCCTACACACGGGCTATAACTAGTTCAACTCTGCTTAGGAAACTGACACGAACAGTAGCTCCTCTTCAGTCCGATACAGACACGAGTGCTATTTGCACTGTGTATGGCAATGACAGCGCAATAGTGACTTTCCTTACCAGTAAACAACTCTTGCTCGTAGGACCAGAAACTGCATGTGATTCCACTCCATTTAGGACTGGGAAACAAACGCTAGCTCGCCTTACAAGAAACACACTCTGCTTTAGAGAAAAGAGCACTCTTCTACTCTACTGTGTTTCCTATGGGGTCCAAACAGTGAGCTTGTTCAGAACAAAAGAACTATGCTTCCTACACACATGGACCATATCTAGTTCAACTCTGCTTAGTAAACTGACAAGAACAGTAGCTCCTACTCAGTCCAATACACTGTACTTGCTGGGAAAAGCCGCGAGTGCTATTTGTCTTGTGTAGGGCAATTGGAGCGCAATAGTGACTTTCCTTACCAGAAAACAACTCTTGTTCGTAGGACCAGAAACTGCATGTGATTCAACTCCATTTAGGACTAGGAAACAAACGCTAGCTCGCCTTACAAAAACACACTCTGCTTTTGAGAAAAGAGCACTCTTCTACTCTACTGTGTTTCCTGTAGGGCCAGAACAGTGAGCTTGCTCAGAACAAAAGAAGTGTGCTTCCTACACACGGGCCATATCTAGTTCCACTCTTCTTAGGAAACTGACAAGAACAGTAGCTCCTCTTCAGTCCGATACACTGTACTTGCTGGGAACAGACGCGAGAGCTATTTGTACTATGTATGGCAATGGGAGCGCAATAGTGACTTTCCTTACCAGAAAACAACTCTTGCTCGTAGGACCAGAAACTGCATGTGATTCAACTCCATTTAGGACTGGGAAACAAATGCTGGCTCGCCTTACAAGAAACACACTCTGCTTTTGAGAAAAGAGCACTCTTCTACTCTACTGTGTTTCCTATGGGGTCCAAACAGTGAGCTTGCTCAGAACAAAAGAACTGTGCTTTCTAAACACACCGGCCATATCTAGTTCAACTCTGCTTAGGAAACAAACAAGAACAGTAGCTCCTCTTCAGTCTGATACACTGTACATGTGGGGAACAGACGCGAGTGCTATTTGCACTGTGTATGGCAATTGGAGCACAATAGTGAATCGTCTTACCAGAAAACAACTCTTGCTCGTAGGACAAAAAACTGCATGTGACTCAACTCCATTTAGGACTGGGAAACAAACGCTAGCTCGACTTACAAGAAACACACTCTGCTTTTGAGAAAAGAGCACTCTTCTACTCTACTGTGTTTCCTATGGGGTCCTAACAGTGAGCTTGCTCAGAAAAAAAGAACTGTGCTTCCTACACACACGGCCATATCTAGTTCAATTCTGCTCAGGAACCTGACAAGAACAGTAGATCCTCTTCAGTCCAATACACTGTACTTGCTGGGAACAGACGCCAGTGCTATTTGTCCTGTGTATGGCAATGGCAGAGCAATAGTGACTCTTCTTACCAGAAAACAACTCTTGCTTGTAGGACCAGAAACTGCATGGGATTCAACTCCATTTAGGACTGGGAAACAAAAGCTGGCTCACCTTACAAGAAACACACTCTGCTTTAGAGAAAAGAGCACTCTTCTACTCTACTGTGTTTCCTAAAGGGCCAGAACAGTGAGCTTGCTCAGAACGGAAGAACTGTGCTTCCTACACACGGGCCATATCTAGTTCAACTCTGCTTAGGAACCTGACAAGAACAGTAGCTCCTCTTCAGTCCGATACACTGTACTTGCTGGGAACAGACGCGAGTGCTATTTGCACTGTGTATATTATGGGAGCGCAATAGTGACTTTCCTTACCAGAAAACAACTCTTGCTCGTAAGACCAGAAACTGCATGAGATTCAACTCCATTTAGGACTGGGAAACAAATGCTAGCTCGCCTTACATGAAACACACTCTGCTTTTGAGAAAAGAGCACTCTTCTACTCTACTGTGTTTCCTATGGGGTCCGAACAGTGAGCTTGCTCAGAACAAAAGAACTGTGCTTCCTACACACATGGGCCATATCTAGTTCAAGTCTGCTTAGGAAACTGACACGAACAATAGCTCCTCTTCCTTCCAATACACTGTACTTGCAGGGAACAGACGCGAGTGCTATTTGCACTGTGTATGGCAATTGGAGCACAATAGTGACTTGTCTTACCAGAAAACAACTCTTACTCGTAGGACAAAAAACTGCATGTGACTCAACTCCATTTAGGACTAGGAAACAAACGCTAGCTCAACTTCCAAGAAACACACTCTGCTTTTGAGAAAAGAGCACTCTTCTTCTCTACTGTGTTTCCTATAGAGCCAGAATAGTGAACTTGCTCAGAACATTAGAACTGTGCTTCCTACACACATGGCCATATCTAGTTCAATTCTGCTTAGGAACCTGACAAGAACAGTAGATCCTCTTCTGTACAATACACTGTACTTGCTGGGAACAGACGCCAGTGCTATTTGTCCTGTGTATGGCAATGGCAGCGCAATAGTGACTCTTCTTACCAGAAAACAACTCTTGCTCGTAGGACTAGAAACTGCATGTGATTCAACTCCATTTAGGACTGGGAAACAAACGCTAGCTCGCCTTACAAGAAGCACACTCTGCTTTAGGGAAAAGAGCACTCTTCTATTCTATTGTGTTTCCTATAGGGCCAGAAAAGTGAGCTTGCTCAGAACAAAAGAACTGTGCTTCCTACACACGGGCCATAACTAGTTCAACTCTGCTTAGGAAACTGACTAGAACAGTAGCTCCTCTTCAGTCCGATTCACTGTACTTGCTGGGAACAGACGGGAGGGCTCTTTGCACTGAGTATGGCAATGGGAGCGCAATAGTGACTTTCCTTACCAGAAAACAACTCTTGCTCGTAGGACTAGAAACTGCATGTGATTCAACTCCATTTAGGACTGGGAAACAAATGCTAGCTCGCCTTACAAGAAAAACACTCTGCTTTTGAGAAAAGAGCACTCTTCTACTCTACTGTGTTTCCTATGGGGTCCGAACAGTGAGCTTGCTCTGAACAAAAGAACTGTGCTTTCTACACACACGGGCCATATCTAGTTCAACTCTGCTTAGGAAACAAACAAGAACAGTAGCTCCTCTTCAGTCTGATACACTGTACTTGTGGGGAACAGACGCGAGTGCTATTTGCACTGTGTATGGCATTGGAGCACAATAGTGACTCGTCTTACCAGAATACAACTCTTGCTCGTAGGACAAAAAACTGCATGTGACTCAATTCCATTTAGGACTGGGAAACAAACGCTAGCTCGACTTACAAGAAACACACTCTGCTTTTGAGAAAAGAGCACTCTTCTACTCTACTGTGTTTCCTATGGGGTCCGAACAGTGAGCTTGTTCAGAACAAAAAAACCGTGCTTCCTACACACACGGCCATATCTAGTTCAAGTCTGCTTAGAAACCTGACAAGAACAGTAGATCCTCTTCAGTCCAATACACTGTACTTGCTGGGAAGAGACGCCAGTGCTATTTGTCCTGTGTATGGCAATGGCAGCACAATAGTGACTCTTCTTACCATAAAACAACTCATGCTCTTAGTACTAGAAACTACATGTGATTCAACTCCATTTAAGACTGGGAAACAAACGCTAGCTCGCCTTACAAGAAACACACTCTACTATAGGGAAAAGAGCACTCTCCTACTCTACTGTGTTTCCTGTAGTGCCAGAACAGTGAGCTTGCTCAAAACAAAAGAACTGTGCTTCCTACACACGGGCCATAACTAGTTCAACTCTGCTTAGGAAACTGACAAGAACAGTAGCTCCTCTTCAGTCCGATACACTGTACTTGCTGGGAACAGACGCGAGTGCTATTTGCACTGTGTATTGCAATGGGAGCGCAATAGTGACTTTCCTTACCAGAAAACAACTCTTGCTCGTAGGACCAGAAACTGCATGTGATTCAACACCATTTAGGACTGGGAAACAAATGCTAGCTCGCCTTACAAGAAACACACTCTGTTTTTGAGGAAAAAGCACTCATCTACTCTACTGTGTTTCCTATGGGGTCCGAACAGTGAGCTTGCTCAGAACAAAAAAACTGTGCTTCCTACACACACGGGCCATATCTAGTTCAACTCTGCTTAGGAAACAAACAAGAACAGTAGCTCCTCTTCAGTCCGATACACTGTACTTGCGGGGAACAGATGCCAGTGCTATTTGCACTGTGTATGGCATTGGAGCACAATAGTGACTCGTCTTACCAGAAAACAACTCTTGATTGTAGTACCAGAAACTGCATGTGACTCAACTCCATTTAGGACTGGGAAACAAACGCTAGCTCGACTTACAAGAAACACACTCTGCTTTTGAGAAAAGAGCACTCTTCTACTCTACTGTGTTTCCTATGGGGTCCGAACAGTGAGCTTGCTCAGAACAAAAGAACTGTGCTTCCTACACACACGGCCATATCTAGTTCACTTCTGCTTAGGAACCTGACAAGAACAATAGCTCCTCTTCAGTCCGATACACTGTACTTGCTGCTAACAGACACGAGTGCTATTTGCACTGTGTATGTCAATGGGAGCGCAATAGTGACTTTCCTTACCAGAAAACAACTCTTGCCTGTAAGACCAGAAACTGCATGTGATTCAACTCCATTTAGGACTGGGAAACAAATGCTAGCTCGCCTTACATGAAACACACTCTGCTTTAGAGAAAAGAGCACTCTTCTACTCTACTGTGTTTCGTATGGGGTCCGAACAGTGAGCTTGCTCAGAACAAAAGAACTGTGCTTCCTACACACATGGGCCATATCTAGTTCAACTCTGCTTAGGAAACTGACAAGAACAATAGCTCCTCTTCCTTCCAATACACTGTACTTGCAGAGAACAGACGCGAGTGCTATTTGCACTGTGTATGGCAATTGGAGCACAATAGTGACTTGTCTTACCAGAAAACAAATCTTGCTCTTAGGACAAAAAATTGCATGTGACTCGACTCCATTTAGGACTAGGAAACAAACGCTAGCTCGACTTCCAAGAAACACACTCTACTTTTGAGAAAAGATCACTCTTCTACTCTACTGTGTTTCCTATGTGTTCCGAACAGTGAGCTTGCTCAGAACAAAAAAACTGTGCTTCCTACTCACACGGCCATATCTAGTTCAACTCTGCATAGGAAACTGACAAGAACAGTAGCTCCTCTTTAGTCCGATACACTGTACTTGCTGGAAAGAGACGCGAGTGCTATTTGCACTGTGTATGGCAATGGGAGCGCAACAGTGACTTTCCTTACCAGAAAACAACTCTTGTTCGTAGGACCAGAAACTGCATGTGATTCAACTCCATTTAGGATTGGGAAACAAACGCTAGCTTGCCTTACAAGAAACACACTCTGCTTCAGAGAAAAGAACACTCTTCTACTCTACTGTGTTTCCTAAAGGGCCAGAACAGTGAGCTTGCTCAGAACATAAGAACTGTGCTTCCTACACACGGTCCATATCTAGTTGAACTCTGCTTAAAAAACTGACAAGAAGAGTAGCTCCTCTTCAGTCCAATACACTGTACTTGCTGGGAAAAGACGCAAGTGCTATTTGTACTGTGGATGGCAATAGGAGCACAATAGTGTCTTTCCTTACCAGAAAACAACTCTTGCTAGTAGGACCAGAAACTGCATGTGATTCAACTCCATTTAGGACTGGGAAACAAATGCTAGCTCGCCTTACATGAAACACACTCTGATTTTGAGAAAAGAGCACTCTTCTACTCTACTGTGTTTCCTATGGGGTCCGAACAGTGAGTTTGCTCAGAACAAAAGAACTGTGCTTTCTACATACACGGGCCATATCTAGTTCAACTCTGCTTATGAAACTGACAAGAACAGTAGCTCCTCTTCAGTCCAATACACTTTACTTGCGGGGAAAAGACGCGAGTGCTATTTGCACTGTGTATGGCAATTTTAGCACAATAGTGACTCATCTTACCAGAAAGCAACTCTTGCTCGTAGGACAAAAAACTGCAAGTGACTCAACTCCATTTAGGACTGGGAAACAAACGCTAGCTCGCCTTACAAGAAACACACTCTGCTTTAGAGAAAAGAGCACTCTTCTACTCTACTGTGTTTCCTCTGGGGCCACAACAGTGAGCTTGCTCAGAACATAAGAACTGTGCTTCCTTCACACACGGGCCATATCTAGTTCAACTCTGCTTAGGAAACGGACAAGAACAGTAGCTCCTCTTCAGTCCAATACACTGTACTTGCGGGTAACAGACGCCAGTGCTATTTGCACTGTGTATGGCAATTGGAGCACAATAGTGACTTGTCTTACGAGAAAACAACTCTTTCTCGTAGGAAAAAAAACTGCATGTGACTCAACTCCATTTAGGAGTGGGAAACAAACGCTAGCTCGACTTCCAAGAAACACTCTCTGCTTTTGAGAAAAGAGCAATCTTCTACTCTACTGTGTTTCCTAGGTTTTCCGAAAAGTGAGCTTGCTCAGAACAAAAAAACTGTGCTTCCTACACACACGGCCATATCTCGTTCAAGTCTGCTTAGGAACCTGACAAGAACAGTAGATCCTCTTCAGTCCAATACACTGTACTTGCTGGGAAGAGACGCCAGTGCTATTTGTCCTGTGTATGGCAATGGCAGCGCAATAGTGACTCTTGATACCAGAAAACAACTCTTGCTCGTAGGAACAGAAACTGCATGTGATTCAACTCCATTTATTACAGAGAAACAAACGCTAGCTCGCCTTACAAAAACACACTCTGCTTTAGAGAAAAGAGCACACTTCTACTCTACTGTGTTTCCTATAGGGCCAGAACAGTGAGCTTGCTCAGAATAAAAGAACTGTGCTTCCTAAAACGGGCCATATCTAGTTCAACTCTGCTTAGGAAACTGACAAGAACAGTAGCTCCTCTTCAGTCAAATACAATGTACTTGCTGGGAACAGACGGGAGGGCTATTTGCACTGTGTATGGCAATGGGAGCGCAATTGTCATTTCCTTACCAGAATACAACTCTTGCTCGTAGGACCAGAAACTGCATGTGATTCCACTCCATTTAGGACTGGGAAACAAACGCTAGCTCGCCTTACAAGAAACACACTCTGCTTTAGAGAAAAGAGCACTCTTCTACTCTACTGTGTTTCCTATGGGGTCCAAACAGTGAGCTTGTTAAGAACAAAAGAACTGTGATTCCTACACACATGGACCATATCTAGTTCAACTCTGCTTAGGAAACTGACAAGAACAGTAGCTCCTATTCAGTCCGATACACTGTACTTGCTGGGAATAGACGCGAGAGCTATTTGCACTATGTATGGCAAGGGGAGAGCAATAGTGATTTTCCTTACCAGAAAACAACTCTTGCTCTTAGGACCAGAAACTGCATGAGATTCAACTCCATTTAGGACTGGGAAACAAACGCAAGCTCGCCTTACAAGAAACACACTCTGCTTTTGAGAAAAGAGCACTCTTCTACTCTACTGTGTTTCCAATGGTGTCCAAACAGTGAGCTTGCTCAGAACAAAAGAACTGTGCTTCCTACACACACGGCCACATCTAGTTCAAGTCTGCTTAGGAACCTGACAAGAACAGTAGATCCTCTTCAGTCCAATACACTATACTTGCTGGGAACAGACGCCAGTGCTATTTGTCCTGTGTATGGCAATGGCAGCGCAATAGTGACTCTTCTTACCAGAAAATAACTCTTGCTCGTAGGACCAGAAACTGCATGTGATTCCACTCCATTTAGGACTGGGATACAAACTCTAGCTCGCTTTAAAAGAAACACACTCTGCTTTTGAGAAAAGAGCACTCTTCTACTCTACTGTGTTTCCTATAGGGCCAGAACAGTGAGCTTGCTCAAAACAAAATAACTGTTCTTCCTACACACGGGCTATAACTAGTTCAACTCTGCTTAGGAAACTGACACGAACAGTAGCTCCTCTTCAGTCCGATACAGACACGAGTGCTATTTGCACTGTGTATGGCAATGACAGCGCAATAGTGACTTTCCTTACCAGTAAACAACTCTTGCTCGTATGACCAGAAACTGCATGTGATTCCACTCCATTTAGGACTGGGAAACAAACGCTAGCTCGCCTTACAAGAAACACACTCTGCTTTAGAGAAAAGAGCACTCTTCTACTCTACTGTGTTTCCTATGGGGTCCAAACAGTGAGCTTATTCAGAACAAAAGAACTATGCTTCCTACACACACGGACCATATCTAGTTCAACTCTGCTTAGTAAACTGACAAGAACAGTAGCTCCTATTCAGTCCAATACACTGTACTTGCTGGGAAAAGCCGCGAGTGCTATTTGTCTTGTGTATTGCAATTGGAGCGCAATAGTGACTTTCCTTACCAGAAAACAACTCTTGTTCGTAGGACCAGAAACTGCATGTGATTCAACTCCATTTAGGACTAGGAAACAAACGCTAGCTCGCCTTACAAAAACACACTCTGCTTTTGAGAAAAGAGCACTCTTCTACTCTACTGTGTTTCCTGTAGGGCCAGAACAGTGAGCTTGCTCAGAACAAAAGAACTGTGCTTCCTACACACGGGCCATATCTAGTTCCACTCTGCTTAGGAAACTGACAAGAACAGTAGCTCCTCTTCAGTCCGATACACTGTACTTGCTGGGAACAGACGCGAGAGCTATTTGCACTATGTATGGCAATGGGAGCGCAATAGTGACTTTCCTTACCAGAAAACAATTCTTGCTCGTAGGATCAGAAACTGCATGTGATTCAACTCCATTTAGGACTGGGAAACAAACGCTAGCTCGCCTTACAAGAAGCACACTCTGCTTTAGGGAAAAGAGCACTCTTCTATTCTATTGTGTTTCCTATAGGGCCAGAAAAGTGAGCTTGCTCAGAACAAAAGAACTGTGCTTCCTACACACGGGCCATAACTAGTTCAACTCTGCTTAGGAAACTGACTAGAACAGTAGCTCCTCTTCAGTCCGATTCACTGTACTTGCTGGGAACAGACGGGAGGGCTCTTTGCACTGAGTATGGCAATGGGAGCGCAATAGTGACTTTCCTTACCAGTAAACAACTCTTGCTCGTATGACCAGAAACTGCATGTGATTCCACTCCATTTAGGACTGGGAAACAAACGCTAGCTCGCCTTACAAGAAACACACTCTGCTTTAGAGAAAAGAGCACTCTTCTACTCTACTGTGTTTCCTATGGGGTCCAAACAGTGAGCTTATTCAGAACAAAAGAACTATGCTTCCTACACACACGGACCATATCTAGTTCAACTCTGCTTAGTAAACTGACAAGAACAGTAGCTCCTATTCAGTCCAATACACTGTACTTGCTGGGAAAAGCCGCGAGTGCTATTTGTCTTGTGTATTGCAATTGGAGCGCAATAGTGACTTTCCTTACCAGAAAACAACTCTTGTTCGTAGGACCAGAAACTGCATGTGATTCAACTCCATTTAGGACTAGGAAACAAACGCTAGCTCGCCTTACAAAAACACACTCTGCTTTTGAGAAAAGAGCACTCTTCTACTCTACTGTGTTTCCTGTAGGGCCAGAACAGTGAGCTTGCTCAGAACAAAAGAACTGTGCTTCCTACACACGGGCCATATCTAGTTCCACTCTGCTTAGGAAACTGACAAGAACAGTAGCTCCTCTTCAGTCCGATACACTGTACTTGCTGGGAACAGACGCGAGAGCTATTTGCACTATGTATGGCAATGGGAGCGCAATAGTGACTTTCCTTACCAGAAAACAATTCTTGCTCGTAGGATCAGAAACTGCATGTGATTCAACTCCATTTAGGACTGGGAAACAAACGCTAGCTCGCCTTACAAGAAGCACACTCTGCTTTAGGGAAAAGAGCACTCTTCTATTCTATTGTGTTTCCTATAGGGCCAGAAAAGTGAGCTTGCTCAGAACAAAAGAACTGTGCTTCCTACACACGGGCCATAACTAGTTCAACTCTGCTTAGGAAACTGACTAGAACAGTAGCTCCTCTTCAGTCCGATTCACTGTACTTGCTGGGAACAGACGGGAGGGCTCTTTGCACTGAGTATGGCAATGGGAGCGCAATAGTGACTTTCCTTACCAGAAAACAACTCTTGCTCGTAGGACTAGAAACTGCATGTGATTCAACTCCATTTAGGACTGGGAAACAAATGCTAGCTCGCCTTACAAGAAAAACACTCTGCTTTTGAGAAAAGAGCACTCTTCTACTCTACTGTGTTTCCTATGGGGTCCGAACAGTGAGCTTGCTCTGAACAAAAGAACTGTGCTTTCTACACACACGGGCCATATCTAGTTCAACTCTGCTTAGGAAACAAACAAGAACAGTAGCTCCTCTTCAGTCTGATACACTGTACTTGTGGGGAACAGACGCGAGTGCTATTTGCACTGTGTATGGCATTGGAGCACAATAGTGACTCGTCTTACCAGAATACAACTCTTGCTCGTAGGACAAAAAACTGCATGTGACTCAATTCCATTTAGGACTGGGAAACAAACGCTAGCTCGACTTACAAGAAACACACTCTGCTTTTGAGAAAAGAGCACTCTTCTACTCTACTGTGTTTCCTATGGGGTCCGAACAGTGAGCTTGTTCAGAACAAAAAAACCGTGCTTCCTACACACACGGCCATATCTAGTTCAAGTCTGCTTAGAAACCTGACAAGAACAGTAGATCCTCTTCAGTCCAATACACTGTACTTGCTGGGAAGAGACGCCAGTGCTATTTGTCCTGTGTATGGCAATGGCAGCACAATAGTGACTCTTCTTACCATAAAACAACTCATGCTCTTAGTACTAGAAACTACATGTGATTCAACTCCATTTAAGACTGGGAAACAAACGCTAGCTCGCCTTACAAGAAACACACTCTACTATAGGGAAAAGAGCACTCTCCTACTCTACTGTGTTTCCTGTAGTGCCAGAACAGTGAGCTTGCTCAAAACAAAAGAACTGTGCTTCCTACACACGGGCCATAACTAGTTCAACTCTGCTTAGGAAACTGACAAGAACAGTAGCTCCTCTTCAGTCCGATACACTGTACTTGCTGGGAACAGACGCGAGTGCTATTTGCACTGTGTATTGCAATGGGAGCGCAATAGTGACTTTCCTTACCAGAAAACAACTCTTGCTCGTAGGACCAGAAACTGCATGTGATTCAACACCATTTAGGACTGGGAAACAAATGCTAGCTCGCCTTACAAGAAACACACTCTGTTTTTGAGGAAAAAGCACTCATCTACTCTACTGTGTTTCCTATGGGGTCCGAACAGTGAGCTTGCTCAGAACAAAAAAACTGTGCTTCCTACACACACGGGCCATATCTAGTTCAACTCTGCTTAGGAAACAAACAAGAACAGTAGCTCCTCTTCAGTCCGATACACTGTACTTGCGGGGAACAGATGCCAGTGCTATTTGCACTGTGTATGGCATTGGAGCACAATAGTGACTCGTCTTACCAGAAAACAACTCTTGATTGTAGTACCAGAAACTGCATGTGACTCAACTCCATTTAGGACTGGGAAACAAACGCTAGCTCGACTTACAAGAAACACACTCTGCTTTTGAGAAAAGAGCACTCTTCTACTCTACTGTGTTTCCTATGGGGTCCGAACAGTGAGCTTGCTCAGAACAAAAGAACTGTGCTTCCTACACACACGGCCATATCTAGTTCACTTCTGCTTAGGAACCTGACAAGAACAATAGCTCCTCTTCAGTCCGATACACTGTACTTGCTGCTAACAGACACGAGTGCTATTTGCACTGTGTATGTCAATGGGAGCGCAATAGTGACTTTCCTTACCAGAAAACAACTCTTGCCTGTAAGACCAGAAACTGCATGTGATTCAACTCCATTTAGGACTGGGAAACAAATGCTAGCTCGCCTTACATGAAACACACTCTGCTTTAGAGAAAAGAGCACTCTTCTACTCTACTGTGTTTCGTATGGGGTCCGAACAGTGAGCTTGCTCAGAACAAAAGAACTGTGCTTCCTACACACATGGGCCATATCTAGTTCAACTCTGCTTAGGAAACTGACAAGAACAATAGCTCCTCTTCCTTCCAATACACTGTACTTGCAGGGAACAGACGCGAGTGCTATTTGCACTGTGTATGGCAATTGGAGCACAATAGTGACTTGTCTTACCAGAAAACAAATCTTGCTCTTAGGACAAAAAATTGCATGTGACTCGACTCCATTTAGGACTAGGAAACAAACGCTAGCTCGACTTCCAAGAAACACACTCTACTTTTGAGAAAAGATCACTCTTCTACTCTACTGTGTTTCCTATGTGTTCCGAACAGTGAGCTTGCTCAGAACAAAAAAACTGTGCTTCCTACTCACACGGCCATATCTAGTTCAACTCTGCATAGGAAACTGACAAGAACAGTAGCTCCTCTTTAGTCCGATACACTGTACTTGCTGGAAAGAGACGCGAGTGCTATTTGCACTGTGTATGGCAATGGGAGCGCAACAGTGACTTTCCTTACCAGAAAACAACTCTTGTTCGTAGGACCAGAAACTGCATGTGATTCAACTCCATTTAGGATTGGGAAACAAACGCTAGCTTGCCTTACAAGAAACACACTCTGCTTCAGAGAAAAGAACACTCTTCTACTCTACTGTGTTTCCTAAAGGGCCAGAACAGTGAGCTTGCTCAGAACATAAGAACTGTGCTTCCTACACACGGTCCATATCTAGTTGAACTCTGCTTAAAAAACTGACAAGAAGAGTAGCTCCTCTTCAGTCCAATACACTGTACTTGCTGGGAAAAGACGCAAGTGCTATTTGTACTGTGGATGGCAATAGGAGCACAATAGTGTCTTTCCTTACCAGAAAACAACTCTTGCTAGTAGGACCAGAAACTGCATGTGATTCAACTCCATTTAGGACTGGGAAACAAATGCTAGCTCGCCTTACATGAAACACACTCTGATTTTGAGAAAAGAGCACTCTTCTACTCTACTGTGTTTCCTATGGGGTCCGAACAGTGAGTTTGCTCAGAACAAAAGAACTGTGCTTTCTACATACACGGGCCATATCTAGTTCAACTCTGCTTATGAAACTGACAAGAACAGTAGCTCCTCTTCAGTCCAATACACTTTACTTGCGGGGAAAAGACGCGAGTGCTATTTGCACTGTGTATGGCAATTTTAGCACAATAGTGACTCATCTTACCAGAAAGCAACTCTTGCTCGTAGGACAAAAAACTGCAAGTGACTCAACTCCATTTAGGACTGGGAAACAAACGCTAGCTCGCCTTACAAGAAACACACTCTGCTTTAGAGAAAAGAGCACTCTTCTACTCTACTGTGTTTCCTCTGGGGCCACAACAGTGAGCTTGCTCAGAACATAAGAACTGTGCTTCCTTCACACACGGGCCATATCTAGTTCAACTCTGCTTAGGAAACGGACAAGAACAGTAGCTCCTCTTCAGTCCAATACACTGTACTTGCGGGTAACAGACGCCAGTGCTATTTGCACTGTGTATGGCAATTGGAGCACAATAGTGACTTGTCTTACGAGAAAACAACTCTTTCTCGTAGGAAAAAAAACTGCATGTGACTCAACTCCATTTAGGAGTGGGAAACAAACGCTAGCTCGACTTCCAAGAAACACTCTCTGCTTTTGAGAAAAGAGCAATCTTCTACTCTACTGTGTTTCCTAGGTTTTCCGAAAAGTGAGCTTGCTCAGAACAAAAAAACTGTGCTTCCTACACACACGGCCATATCTCGTTCAAGTCTGCTTAGGAACCTGACAAGAACAGTAGATCCTCTTCAGTCCAATACACTGTACTTGCTGGGAAGAGACGCCAGTGCTATTTGTCCTGTGTATGGCAATGGCAGCGCAATAGTGACTCTTGATACCAGAAAACAACTCTTGCTCGTAGGAACAGAAACTGCATGTGATTCAACTCCATTTATTACAGAGAAACAAACGCTAGCTCGCCTTACAAAAACACACTCTGCTTTAGAGAAAAGAGCACACTTCTACTCTACTGTGTTTCCTATAGGGCCAGAACAGTGAGCTTGCTCAGAATAAAAGAACTGTGCTTCCTAAAACGGGCCATATCTAGTTCAACTCTGCTTAGGAAACTGACAAGAACAGTAGCTCCTCTTCAGTCAAATACAATGTACTTGCTGGGAACAGACGGGAGGGCTATTTGCACTGTGTATGGCAATGGGAGCGCAATTGTCATTTCCTTACCAGAATACAACTCTTGCTCGTAGGACCAGAAACTGCATGTGATTCCACTCCATTTAGGACTGGGAAACAAACGCTAGCTCGCCTTACAAGAAACACACTCTGCTTTAGAGAAAAGAGCACTCTTCTACTCTACTGTGTTTCCTATGGGGTCCAAACAGTGAGCTTGTTAAGAACAAAAGAACTGTGATTCCTACACACATGGACCATATCTAGTTCAACTCTGCTTAGGAAACTGACAAGAACAGTAGCTCCTATTCAGTCCGATACACTGTACTTGCTGGGAATAGACGCGAGAGCTATTTGCACTATGTATGGCAAGGGGAGAGCAATAGTGATTTTCCTTACCAGAAAACAACTCTTGCTCTTAGGACCAGAAACTGCATGAGATTCAACTCCATTTAGGACTGGGAAACAAACGCAAGCTCGCCTTACAAGAAACACACTCTGCTTTTGAGAAAAGAGCACTCTTCTACTCTACTGTGTTTCCAATGGTGTCCAAACAGTGAGCTTGCTCAGAACAAAAGAACTGTGCTTCCTACACACACGGCCACATCTAGTTCAAGTCTGCTTAGGAACCTGACAAGAACAGTAGATCCTCTTCAGTCCAATACACTATACTTGCTGGGAACAGACGCCAGTGCTATTTGTCCTGTGTATGGCAATGGCAGCGCAATAGTGACTCTTCTTACCAGAAAATAACTCTTGCTCGTAGGACCAGAAACTGCATGTGATTCCACTCCATTTAGGACTGGGATACAAACTCTAGCTCGCTTTAAAAGAAACACACTCTGCTTTTGAGAAAAGAGCACTCTTCTACTCTACTGTGTTTCCTATAGGGCCAGAACAGTGAGCTTGCTCAAAACAAAATAACTGTTCTTCCTACACACGGGCTATAACTAGTTCAACTCTGCTTAGGAAACTGACACGAACAGTAGCTCCTCTTCAGTCCGATACAGACACGAGTGCTATTTGCACTGTGTATGGCAATGACAGCGCAATAGTGACTTTCCTTACCAGTAAACAACTCTTGCTCGTATGACCAGAAACTGCATGTGATTCCACTCCATTTAGGACTGGGAAACAAACGCTAGCTCGCCTTACAAGAAACACACTCTGCTTTAGAGAAAAGAGCACTCTTCTACTCTACTGTGTTTCCTATGGGGTCCAAACAGTGAGCTTATTCAGAACAAAAGAACTATGCTTCCTACACACACGGACCATATCTAGTTCAACTCTGCTTAGTAAACTGACAAGAACAGTAGCTCCTATTCAGTTCAATACACTGTACTTGCTGGGAAAAGCCGCGAGTGCTATTTGTCTTGTGTAGGGCAATTGGTGCGCAATAGTGACTTTCCTTACCAGAAAACAACTCTTGTTCGTAGGACCAGAAACTGCATGTGATTCAACTCCATTTAGGACTAGGAAACAAACGCTAGCTCGCCTTACAAAAACACACTCTGCTTTTGAGAAAAGAGCACTCTTCTACTCTACTGTGTTTCCTGTAGGGCCAGAACAGTGAGCTTGCTCAGAACAAAAGAACTGTGCTTCCTACACACGGGCCATATCTAGTTCCACTCTGCTTAGGAAACTGACAAGAACAGTAGCTCCTCTTCAGTCCGATACACTGTACTTGCTGGGAACAGACGCGAGAGCTATTTGCACTATGTATGGCAATGGGAGCGCAATAGTGACTTTCCTTACCAGAAAACAATTCTTGCTCGTAGGATCAGAAACTGCATGTGATTCAACTCCATTTAGGACTGGGAAACAAATGCTGGCTCGTCTTACAAGAAACACACTCTGCTTTTGAGAAAAGAGCACTCTTCTACTCTACTGTGTTTCCTATGGGGTCCAAACAGTGAGCTTGCTCAGAACAAAAGAACTGTGCTTTCTAAACACACTGGCCATATCTAGTTCAACTCTGCTTAGGAAACAAACAAGAACAGTAGCTCCTCTTCAGTCTGATACACTGTACTTGTGGGGAACAGACGCGAGTGCTATTTGCACTGTGTATGGCAATTGGAGCACAATAGTGAATCGTCTTACCAGAAAACAACTCTTGCTCGTAGGACAAAAAACTGCATGTGACTCAACTCCATTTAGGACTGGGAAACAAACGCTAGCTCGACTTACAAGAAACACACTCTGCTTTTGAGAAAAGAGCACTCTTCTACTCTACTGTGTTTCCTATGGGGTCCTAACAGTGAGCTTGCTCAGAAAAAAAGAACTGTGCTTCCTACACACACGGCCATATCTAGTTCAATTCTGCTCAGGAACCTGACAAGAACAGTAGATCCTCTTCAGTCCAATACACTGTACTTGCTGGGAACAGACGCCAGTGCTATTTGTCCTGTGTATGGCAATGGCAGAGCAATAGTGACTCTTCTTACCAGAAAACAACTCTTGCTTGTAGGACCAGAAACTGCATGGGATTCAACTCCATTTAGGACTGGGAAACAAAAGCTGGCTCACCTTACAAGAAACACACTCTGCTTTAGAGAAAAGAGCACTCTTCTACTCTACTGTGTTTCCTATAGGGCCAGAACAGTGAGCTTGCTCAGAACGGAAGAACTGTGCTTCCTACACACGGGCCATATCTAGTTCAACTCTGCTTAGGAACCTGACAAGAACAGTAGCTCCTCTTCAGTCCGATACACTGTACTTGCTGGGAACAGATGCGAGTGCTATTTGCACTGTGTATATTAATGGGAGCGCAATAGTGACTTTCCTTACCAGAAAACAACTCTTGCTCGTAAGACCAGAAACTGCATGAGATTCAACTCCATTTAGGACTGGGAAACAAATGCTAGCTCGCCTTACATGAAACACACTCTGCTTTTGAGAAAAGAGCACTCTTCTACTCTACTGTGTTTCCTATGGGGTCCGAACAGTGAGCTTGCTCAGAACAAAAGAACTGTGCTTATTACACACATGGGCCATATCTAGTTCAACTCTGCTTAGGAAACTGACACGAACAATAGCTCCTCTTCCTTCCAATACACTGTACTTGCAGGGAACAGACGCGAGTGCTATTTGCACTGTGTATGGCAATTGGAGCACAATAGTGACTTTTCTTACCAGAAAACAACTCTTGCTCGTAGGACAAAAAACTGCATGTGACTCAACTCCATTTAGGACTAGGAAACAAACGCTAGCTCAACTTCCAAGAAACACACTCTGCTTTTGAGAAAAGAGCACTCTTCTTCTCTACTGTGTTTCCTATAGAGCCAGAATAGTGAACTTGCTCAGAACATTAGAACTGTGCTTCCTACACACATGGCCATATCTAGTTCAATTCTGCTTAGGAACCTGACAAGAACAGTAGATCCTCTTCTGTACAATACACTGTACTTGCTGGGAACAGACGCCAGTGCTATTTGTCCTGTGTATGGCATTGGCAGCGCAATAGTGACTCTTCTTACCAGAAAACAACTCTTGCTCGTAGGACTAGAAACTGCATGTGATTCAACTCCATTTAGGACTGGGAAACAAACGCTAGCTCGCCTTACAAGAAACACACTCTGCTTTCGGGAAAAGAGCACTCTTCTATTCTATTGTGTTTCCTATAGGGCCAGAAAATTGAGCTTGCTCAGAACAAAAGAACTGTGCTTTCTACACACGGGCCATAACTAGTTCAACTCTGCTTAGGAAACTGACAAGAACAGTAGCCCCTCTTCAGTCCGATTCACTGTACTTGCTGGGAACAGACGGGAGGGCTCTTTGCACTGAGTATGGCAATGGGAGCGCAATAGTGACTTTCCTTACCAGAAAACAACTCTTGCTCGTAGGACTAGAAACTGCATGTGATTCAACTCCATTTAGGACTGGGAAACAAATGCTAGCTTGCCTTACAAGAAAAACACTCTGCTTTTGAGAAAAGAGCACTCTTCTACTCTACTGTGTTTCCTATGGGGTCCGAACAGTGAGCTTGCTCTGAACAAAAGAACTGTGCTTTCTACACACACGGGCCATATCTAGTTCAACTCTGCTTAGGAAACAAACAAGAAGAGTAGCTCCTCTTCAGTCTGATACACTGTACTTGTGGGGAACAGACGCGAGTGCTATTTGCACTGTGTATGGCATTGGAGCACAATAGTGACTCGTCTTACCAGAATACAACTCTTGCTCGTAGGACAAAAAACTGCATGTGACTCAATTCCATTTAGGACTGGGAAACAAACGCTAGCTCGACTTACAAGAAACACACTCTGCTTTTGAGAAAAGAGCACTCTTCTACTCTACTGTGTTTCCTATGGGGTCCGAACAGTGAGCTTGTTCAGAACAAAAAAACCGTGCTTCCTACACACACGGCCATATCTAGTTCAAGTCTGCTTAGAAACCTGACAAGAACAGTAGATCCTCTTCAGTCCAATACACTGTACTTGCTGGGAAGAGACGCCAGTGCTATTTGTCCTGTGTATGGCAATGGCAGCACAATAGTGACTCTTCTTACCATAAAACAACTCATGCTCTTAGTACTAGAAACTACATGTGATTCAACTCCATTTAGGACTGGGAAACAAACGCTAGCTCGCCTTACAAGAAACACACTCTACTATAGGGAAAAGAGCACTCTCCTACTCTACTGTGTTTCCTGTAGTGCCAGAACAGTGAGCTTGCTCAAAACAAAAGAACTGTGCTTCCTACACACGGGCCATAACTAGTTCAACTCTGCTTAGGAAACTGACAAGAACAGTAGCTCCTCTTCAGTCCGATACACTGTAATTGCTGGGAACAGACGCGAGTGCTATTTGCACTGTGTATTGCAATGGGAGCGCAATAGTGACTTTCCTTACCAGAAAACAACTCTTGCTCGTAGGACCAGAAACTGCATGTGATTCAACACCATTTAGGACTGGGAAACAAATGCTAGCTCGCCTTACAAGAAACACACTCTGTTTTTGAGGAAAAAGCACTCATCTACTCTACTGTGTTTCCTATGGGGTCCGAACAGTGAGCTTGCTCAGAACAAAAAAACTGTGCTTCCTACACACACGGGCCATATCTAGTTCAACTCTGCTTAGGAAACAAACAAGAACAGTAGCTCCTCTTCAGTCCGATACACTGTACTTGCGGGGAACAGATGCCAGTGCTATTTGCACTGTGTATGGCATTGGAGCACAATAGTGACTCGTCTTACCAGAAAACAACTCTTGATTGTAGTACCAGAAACTGCATGTGACTCAACTCCATTTAGGACTGGGAAACAAACGCTAGCTCGACTTACAAGAAACACACTCTGCTTTTGAGAAAAGAGCACTCTTCTACTCTACTGTGTTTCCTATGGGGTCCGAACAGTGAGCTTGCTCAGAACAAAAGAACTGTGCTTCCTACACACACGGCCATATCTAGTTCACTTCTGCTTAGGAACCTGACAAGAACAATAGCTCCTCTTCAGTCCGATACACTGTACTTGCTGCTAACAGACACGAGTGCTATTTGCACTGTGTATGTCAATGGGAGCGCAATAGTGACTTTCCTTACCAGAAAACAACTCTTGCCTGTAAGACCAGAAACTGCATGTGATTCAACTCCATTTAGGACTGGGAAACAAATGCTAGCTCGCCTTACATGAAACACACTCTGCTTTAGAGAAAAGAGCACTCTTCTACTCTACTGTGTTTCGTATGGGGTCCGAACAGTGAGCTTGCTCAGAACAAAAGAACTGTGCTTCCTACACACATGGGCCATATCTAGTTCAACTCTGCTTAGGAAACTGACAAGAACAATAGCTCCTCTTCCTTCCAATACACTGTACTTGCAGGGAACAGACGCGAGTGCTATTTGCACTGTGTATGGCAATTGGAGCACAATAGTGACTTGTCTTACCAGAAAACAAATCTTGCTCTTAGGACAAAAAATTGCATGTGACTCGACTCCATTTAGGACTAGGAAACAAACGCTAGCTCGACTTCCAAGAAACACACTCTACTTTTGAGAAAAGATCACTCTTCTACTCTACTGTGTTTCCTATGTGTTCCGAACAGTGAGCTTGCTCAGAACAAAAAAACTGTGCTTCCTACTCACACGGCCATATCTAGTTCAACTCTGCATAGGAAACTGACAAGAACAGTAGCTCCTCTTTAGTCCGATACACTGTACTTGCTGGAAAGAGACGCGAGTGCTATTTGCACTGTGTATGGCAATGGGAGCGCAACAGTGACTTTCCTTACCAGAAAACAACTCTTGTTCGTAGGACCAGAAACTGCATGTGATTCAACTCCATTTAGGATTGGGAAACAAACGCTAGCTTGCCTTACAAGAAACACACTCTGCTTCAGAGAAAAGAACACTCTTCTACTCTACTGTGTTTCCTAAAGGGCCAGAACAGTGAGCTTGCTCAGAACATAAGAACTGTGCTTCCTACACACGGTCCATATCTAGTTGAACTCTGCTTAAAAAACTGACAAGAAGAGTAGCTCCTCTTCAGTCCAATACACTGTACTTGCTGGGAAAAGACGCAAGTGCTATTTGTACTGTGGATGGCAATAGGAGCACAATAGTGTCTTTCCTTACCAGAAAACAACTCTTGCTAGTAGGACCAGAAACTGCATGTGATTCAACTCCATTTAGGACTGGGAAACAAATGCTAGCTCGCCTTACATGAAACACACTCTGATTTTGAGAAAAGAGCACTCTTCTACTCTACTGTGTTTCCTATGGGGTCCGAACAGTGAGTTTGCTCAGAACAAAAGAACTGTGCTTTCTACATACACGGGCCATATCTAGTTCAACTCTGCTTATGAAACTGACAAGAACAGTAGCTCCTCTTCAGTCCAATACACTTTACTTGCGGGGAAAAGACGCGAGTGCTATTTGCACTGTGTATGGCAATTTTAGCACAATAGTGACTCATCTTACCAGAAAGCAACTCTTGCTCGTAGGACAAAAAACTGCAAGTGACTCAACTCCATTTAGGACTGGGAAACAAACGCTAGCTCGCCTTACAAGAAACACACTCTGCTTTAGAGAAAAGAGCACTCTTCTACTCTACTGTGTTTCCTCTGGGGCCACAACAGTGAGCTTGCTCAGAACATAAGAACTGTGCTTCCTTCACACACGGGCCATATCTAGTTCAACTCTGCTTAGGAAACGGACAAGAACAGTAGCTCCTCTTCAGTCCAATACACTGTACTTGCGGGTAACAGACGCCAGTGCTATTTGCACTGTGTATGGCAATTGGAGCACAATAGTGACTTGTCTTACGAGAAAACAACTCTTTCTCGTAGGAAAAAAAACTGCATGTGACTCAACTCCATTTAGGAGTGGGAAACAAACGCTAGCTCGACTTCCAAGAAACACTCTCTGCTTTTGAGAAAAGAGCAATCTTCTACTCTACTGTGTTTCCTAGGTTTTCCGAAAAGTGAGCTTGCTCAGAACAAAAAAACTGTGCTTCCTACACACACGGCCATATCTCGTTCAAGTCTGCTTAGGAACCTGACAAGAACAGTAGATCCTCTTCAGTCCAATACACTGTACTTGCTGGGAAGAGACGCCAGTGCTATTTGTCCTGTGTATGGCAATGGCAGCGCAATAGTGACTCTTGATACCAGAAAACAACTCTTGCTCGTAGGAACAGAAACTGCATGGGATTCAACTCCATTTATTACAGAGAAACAAACGCTAGCTCGCCTTACAAAAACACACTCTGCTTTAGAGAAAAGAGCACACTTCTACTCTACTGTGTTTCCTATAGGGCCAGAACAGTGAGCTTGCTCAGAACAAAAGAACTGTGCTTCCTAAAACGGGCCATATCTAGTTCAACTCTGCTTAGGAAACTGACAAGAACAGTAGCTCCTCTTCAGTCCAATACACTTTACATGCAGGGAACAGACGTGAGTGCTATTTGCACTGTGTATGGCAATTGGAGCACAATAGTGACTCGTCTTACCAAAAAAAAACTCTTGCTCGTAGGACAAAAAACTGCATGTGACTCAACTCCACTTAGGACTGGGAAATAAACACTAGCTCGCCTACAAGAAACAAACTCTGCTTTAGAGAAAAGAGCACTCTTCTACTCTACTGTGTTTCCTATGGGGTCCAAACAGTGAGATTGCTCAGAACAAAAGAACTGTGCTTCCTACACACACGGACCATATGTAGTTCAACTCTGCTTAGGAAACTGACAAGTACAGTAGCTCCTCTTCAGTCCGATACACTGTACTTGCTGGGAACAGACGCGAGTGCTATTTGCACTGTGTATGGCAATGACAGCGCAATAGTGACTTTCCTTACCAGAAAACAACTCTTGCTCGTAGGAACACAAACTGCATGTGATTCAAGGCCATTTAGGACTGGGAAACAAATGCTAGCTCGCCTTACAAGAAACACTCTCTGCTTTTTAGAAAAGAGCACTCTTCTACTCTACTGTGTTTCCTATGGGGTCCAAACAGTGAGCTTGCTCAGAACAAAAGAACTGTGCTTCGTACACACATGGACCATATCTAGTTCAACTCTGCTTAGGAAACTGACAAGAACAGTAGCTCCTATTCAGTCCAATACACTGTACATGCTGGAAAGAGACGCGAGTGCTATTTGCACTGTGTATGGCATTTGGAGCACAATAGTGACTCTTCTTACCAGAAAACAACTCTTGCTCATAGGACCAAAAACTGCATGTGACTCAAATCCATTTAGGACTGGGAAACAAACGTGAGCTCGCCTTACAAGAAACACACTCTGCTTTTGAGAAAAGAGCACTCTTCTACTCTACTGTGTTTCCTGTAGGGCCAGAACAGTGAGCTTGCTCAGAACAAAAGAACTGTGCTTCCTACACACGGGCCATATCTAGTTCCACTCTGCTTAGGAAACTGACAAGAACAGTAGCTCCTCTTCAGTCCGATACACTGTACTTGCTGGGAACAGATGCGAGAGCTATTTGCACTATGTATGGCACGGGGAGCGCAATAGTGACTTTCCTTACCAGAAAACAACTCTTGCTCTTAGGACCAGAAACTGCATGTGATTCAACTCCATTTAGGACTGGGAAACAAACGCTACCTCGCCTTACAAGAAACACACTCTGCATTTGAGAAAAGAGCACTCTTCTACTCTACTGTGTTTCCTATGGTGTCCGAACAGTGAGCTTGCTCAGAACAAAAGAACTGTGCTTCCTACACACACGGCCATATCTAGTTCAATTCTGCTTAGGAACCTGACAAGAACAGTAGACCCTCTTCAGTCCAATACACTGTACTTGCTGGGAACAGACGCCAGTGCTATTTGTCTTGTGTATGGCAATGGCAGCGAAATAGTGACTCTTCTTACCATAAAGCAACTCATGCTCTTAGGACTAGAAACTGCATGTGATTCAACACCATTTAGGACTGGGAAACAAACGCTAGCTCGCCTTACAAGAAACACACACTGCTTTTGAGAAAAGAGCACTCTTCTACTCTACTGTGTTACCTATAGGGCCAGAACAGTGAGCTTGCTCAAAACAAAATAACTGTTCTTCCTACACACGGGCCATAACTAGTTCAACTCTGCTTAGGAAACTGACACGAACAGTAGCTCCTCTTCAGTCCGATACAGACACGAGTGCTATTTGCACTGTGTATGGCAATGACAGCGCAATATGACTTTCCTTACCAGTAAACAACTCTTGCTCGTAGGACCAGAAACTGCATGTGATTCCACTCCATTTAGGACGAGGAAACAAACGCTAGCTCGCCTTACAAGAAACACACTCTGCTTTAGAGAAAAGAGCACTCTTCTACTCTACTGTGTTTCCTATGGGGTCCAAACAGTGAGCTTGTTCAGAACAAAAGAACTATGCTTCCTACACACAGGGACCATATCTAGTTCAACTCTGCTTAGTAAACTGACAAGAACAGTAGCTCCTATTCAGTCCAATACACTGTACTTGCTGGGAAAAGCCGCGAGTGCTATTTGTCTTGTGTAGGGCAATTGGAGCGCAATAGTGACTTTCCTTACCAGAAAACAACTCTTGTTCGTAGGACCAGAAACTGCATGTGATTCAACTCCATTTAGGACTAGGAAACAAACGCTAGCTCGCCTTACAAAAACACACTCTGCTTTTGAGAAAAGAGCACTCTTCTACTCTACTGTGTTTCCTGTAGGGCCAGAACAGTGAGCTTGCTCAGAACAAAAGAAGTGTGCTTCCTACACACGGGCCATATCTAGTTCCACTCTGCTTAGGAAACTGACAAGAACAGTAGCTCATCTTCAGTCCGATACACTGTACTTGCTGGGAACAGACGCGAGAGCTATTTGCACAATGTATGGCAAGGGGAGCGCAATAGTGACTTTCCTTACCAGAAATCAACTCTTGCTCTTAGGACCAGAAACTGCATGTGATTCAACTCCATTTACGACTGGGAAACAAACGCTAGCTCGCCTTACAAGAAACACACTCTGCATTTGAGAAAAGAGCACTCTTCTACTCTACTGTGTTTCCTATGGTGTCCGAACAGTGAGCTTGCTCAGAACAAAAGAACTGTGCTTCCTACACACGGCCATATCTAGTTCAATTCTGCTTAGGAACCTGACAAGAACAGTAGATCCTCTTCAGTCCAATACACTGTACTTGCTGGGAACAGACGTCAGTGCTATTTGTCCTGTGTATGGCAATGGCAGCGCAATAGTGACTCTTCTTACCATAAAACAACTCATGCTCTTAGGACTAGAAACTGCATGTGATTCAACTCCATTTAGGACTGTGAAACAAATGCTAGCTCGCCTTACATGAAACACACACTGCTTTAGAGAAAAGAGCACTCTTCTACTCTACTGTGTTTCCTATAGGGCCAGAACAGTGAGCTTGCTCAAAACAAAATAACTGTTCTTCCTACACACGGGCCATAACTAGTTCAACTCTGCTTAGGAAACTGACACGAACAGTAGCTCTTCTTCAGTCCGATACAGACACGAGTGCTATTTGCACTGTGTATGGCAATGGGAGCACAATAGTGACTTTCCTTACCAGAAAACAACTCTTGCTCATAGGACCAGAAACTGCATGTGATTCAACTCCATTTAGGACTGGGAAACAAGTGCTAGCTCGCCTTACATGAAACACACTCTGCTTTTGAGAAAAGAGCACTCTTCTACTCTACTGTGTTTCCTATGTGTTCCGAAAAGTGAGCTTGCTCAGAACAAAAAAACTGTGCTTCCTACACCCACGGCCATATCTAGTTCAAGTCTGCTCAGGAACCTGACAAGAACAGTAGATCCTCTTCAGTCCAATACACTGTACTTGCTGGGAACAGACGCCAGTGCTATTTGTCCTGTGTATGGCAATGGCAGCGCAATAGTGACTCTTCTTACCAGAAAAAAACTCTTGCTCGTAGGACCAGAAACTGCATGTGATTCAACTCCATTTAGGACTGGGAAACAAATGGTAGCTCGCCTTACATGAACCACACTCTGCTTTTGAGAAAAGAGCACTCTTCTACTCTACTGTGTTTCCTATGGGGTCCGAACAGTGAGCTTGTTCAGAGCGAAAGAACTGTGCTTCCTACACACGGGCCATATCTAGTTCAACTCTGCTTAGGAAACTGACAAGAACAGTAGCTCCTCTTCAGTCCAATACACTTTACATGCAGGGAACAGACGTGAGTGCTATTTGCACTGTGTATGGCAATTGGAGCACAATAGTGACTCGTCTTACCAGAAAAAAACTCTTGCTCGTAGGACAAAAAACTGCATGTGACTCAACTCCACTTAGGACTGGGAAATAAACACTAGCTCGCCTACAAGAAACAAACTCTGCTTTAGAGAAAAGAGCACTCTTCTACTCTACTGTGTTTCCTATGGGGTCCAAACAGTGAGATTGCTCAGAACAAAAGAACTGTGCTTCCTACACACACGGACCATATGTAGTTCAACTCTGCTTAGGAAACTGACAAGAACAGTAGCTCCTCTTCAGTCCGATACACTGTACTTGCTGGGAACAGACGCGAGTGCTATTTGCACTGTGTATGGCAATGACAGCGCAATAGTGACTTTCCTTACCAGAAAACAACTCTTGCTCGTAGGAACACAAACTGCATGTGATTCAAGGCCATTTAGGACTGGGAAACAAATGCTAGCTCGCCTTACAAGAAACACTCTCTGCTTTTTAGAAAAGAGCACTCTTCTACTCTACTGTGTTTCCTATGGGGTCCAAACAGTGAGCTTGCTCAGAACAAAAGAACTGTGCTTCGTACACACATGGACCATATCTAGTTCAACTCTGCTTAGGAAACTGACAAAAACAGTAGCTCCTATTCAGTCCAATACACTGTACATGCTGGAAAGAGACGCGAGTGCTATTTGCACTGTGTATGGCATTTGGAGCACAATAGTGACTCTTCTTACCAGAAAACAACTCTTGCTCATAGGACCAAAAACTGCATGTGACTCAAATCCATTTAGGACTGGGAAACAAACGTGAGCTCGCCTTACAAGAAACACACTCTGCTTTTGAGAAAAGAGCACTCTTCTACTCTACTGTGTTTCCTGTAGGGCCAGAACAGTGAGCTTGCTCAGAACAAAAGAACTGTGCTTCCTACACACGGGCCATATCTAGTTCCACTCTGCTTAGGAAACTGACAAGAACAGTAGCTCCTCTTCAGTCCGATACACTGTACTTGCTGGGAACAGATGCGAGAGCTATTTGCACTATGTATGGCACGGGGAGCGCAATAGTGACTTTCCTTACCAGAAAACAACTCTTGCTCTTAGGACCAGAAACTGCATGTGATTCAACTCCATTTAGGACTGGGAAACAAACGCTACCTCGCCTTACAAGAAACACACTCTGCATTTGAGAAAAGAGCACTCTTCTACTCTACTGTGTTTCCTATGGTGTCCGAACAGTGAGCTTGCTCAGAACAAAAGAACTGTGCTTCCTACACACACGGCCATATCTAGTTCAATTCTGCTTAGGAACCTGACAAGAACAGTAGACCCTCTTCAGTCCAATACACTGTACTTGCTGGGAACAGACGCCAGTGCTATTTGTCTTGTGTATGGCAATGGCAGCGAAATAGTGACTCTTCTTACCATAAAGCAACTCATGCTCTTAGGACTAGAAACTGCATGTGATTCAACACCATTTAGGACTGGGAAACAAACGCTAGCTCGCCTTACAAGAAACACACACTGCTTTTGAGAAAAGAGCACTCTTCTACTCTAATGTGTTACCTATAGGGCCAGAATAGTGAGCTTGCTCAAAACAAAATAACTGTTCTTCCTACACACGGGCCATAACTAGTTCAACTCTGCTTAGGAAACTGACACGAACAGTAGCTCCTCTTCAGTCCGATACAGACACGAGTGCTATTTGCACTGTGTATGGCAATGACAGCGCAATATGACTTTCCTTACCAGTAAACAACTCTTGCTCGTAGGACCAGAAACTGCATGTGATTCCACTCCATTTAGGACTGGGAAACAAACGCTAGCTCGCCTTACAAGAAACACACTCTGCTTTAGAGAAAAGAGCACTCTTCTACTCTACTGTGTTTCCTATGGGGTCCAAACAGTGAGCTTGTTCAGAACAAAAGAACTATGCTTCCTACACACACGGACCATATCTAGTTCAACTCTGCTTAGTAAACTGACAAGAACAGTAGCTCCTATTCAGTCCAATACACTGTACTTGCTGGGAAAAGCCGCGAGTGCTATTTGTCTTGTGTAGGGCAATTGGAGCGCAATAGTGACTTTCCTTACCAGAAAACAACTCTTGTTCGTAGGACCAGAAACTGCATGTGATTCAACTCCATTTAGGACTAGGAAACAAACGCTAGCTCGCCTTACAAAAACACACTCTGCTTTTGAGAAAAGAGCACTCTTCTACTCTACTGTGTTTCCTGTAGGGCCAGAACAGTGAGCTTGCTCAGAACAAAAGAAGTGTGCTTCCTACACACGGGCCATATCTAGTTCCACTCTGCTTAGGAAACTGACAAGAACAGTAGCTCATCTTCAGTCCGATACACTGTACTTGCTGGGAACAGACGCGAGAGCTATTTGCACAATGTATGGCAAGGGGAGCGCAATAGTGACTTTCCTTACCAGAAATCAACTCTTGCTCTTAGGACCAGAAACTGCATGTGATTCAACTCCATTTACGACTGGGAAACAAACGCTAGCTCGCTTTACAAGAAACACACTCTGCATTTGAGAAAAGAGCACTCTTCTACTCTACTGTGTTTCCTATGGTGTCCGAACAGTGAGCTTGCTCAGAACAAAAGAACTGTGCTTCCTACACACGGCCATATCTAGTTCAATTCTGCTTAGGAACCTGACAAGAACAGTAGATCCTCTTCAGTCCAATACACTGTACTTGCTGGGAACAGACGCCAGTGCTATTTGTCCTGTGTATGGCAATGGGAGCGCAATAGTGACTTTCCTTACCAGAAAACAACTCTTGCTCGTAGGACCAGAAACTGCATGGGATTCAACTCCATTTAGGACTGGGAAACAAATGCGAGCTCGCCTTACAAGAAACACACTCTGCTTTTGAGAAAAGAGCACTCTTCTACTCTACTGTTTTTCCTATGGGGTCCAAACAGTGAGCTTGCTCAGAACAAAAGAACTGTGCTTTCTAAACACACGGGCCATATCTAGTTCAACTCTGCTTAGGAAACAAACAAGAACAGTAGCTCCTCTTCAGTCTGATACACTGTACTTGTGGGGAACAGACGCGAGTGCTATTTGCACTGTGTATGGCATTGGAGCACAATAGTGACTCTTCTTACCAGAAAACAACTCTTGCTCGTAGGACAAAAAACTGCATGTGGCTCAACTCCATTTAGGACTGGGAAACAAACGCTAGCTCGACTTACAAGAAACACACTCTGCTTTTGAGAAAAGAGCACTCTTCTACTCTACTGTGTTTCCTATGGGGTCCTAACAGTGAGCTTGCTCAGAAAAAATGAACTGTGCTTCCTACACACACGGCCATATCTAGTTCAATTCTGCTCAGGAACTGGACAAGAACAGTAGATCCTCTTCAGTCCAATACACTGTACTTGCTGGGAACAGACGCCAGTGCTATTTGTCCTGTGTATGGCAATGGCAGAGCAATAGTGACTCTTCCTACCAGAAAATAACTCTTTCTTGTAGGACCAGAAACTGCATGGGATTCAACTCCATTTAGGACTGGGAAACAAATGCTGGCTCACCTTACAAGAAACACACTCTGCTTTAGAGAAAAGAGCACTCTTCTACTCTACTGTGTTTCCTATAGGGCCAGAACAGTGAGCTTGCTCAGAACAAAAGAACTGTGCTTCCTACACACGGGCCATATCTAGTTCAACTCTGCTTAGGAACCTGACAAGAACAGTAGCTCCTCTTCAGTCCGATACACTGTACTTGCTGGGAACAGACGCCAGTGCTTTTTGCACTGTGTATGGAAATTGGAGCACAATAGTGACTTGTCTTACCAGAAAACAACTCTTGCTCATAGGACAAAAAACTGCATGTGACTCAACTCCATTTAGGACTAGGAAACAAACGCTAGCTCAACTTCCAAGAAACACACTCTGCTTTTGAGAAAAGAGCACTCTTCTTCTCTACTGTGTTTCCTATAGAGCCAGAATAGTGAACTTGCTCAGAACATTAGAACTGTGCTTCCTACACACATGGCCATACCTAGATCAATTCTGCTTAGGAACCTGACAAGAACAGTAGATCCTCTTCTGTACAATACACTGTAGTTGCTGGGAACAGACGCCAGTGCTATTTCTCCTGTGTATGGCAATGGCAGCGCAATAGTGACTCTTCTTACCAGAAAACAACTCTTGTTCATAGGACTAGAAACTGCATGTGATTCAACTCCATTTAGGACTGGGAAACAAACGCTAGCTCGCCTTACAAGAAACACACTCTGCTTTAGGGAAAAGAGCACTCTTCTATTCTATTGTGTTTCCTATAGGGCCAGAAAAGTGAGCTTACTCAGAACAAAAGAACTGTGCTTCCTACACACGGGCCATAACTAGTTCAACTCTGCTTAGGAAACTGACAAGAACAGTAGCTCCTCTTCAGTCCGATACACTGTACTTGCTGGGAACAGACGGGAGGGCTATTTGCACTGTGTATGGCAATGGGAGCGCAATAGTGACTTTCCTTACCAGAAAACAACTCTTGCTCGTAGGACTAGAAACTGCATGTGATTCAACTCCATTTAGGACTGGGAAACAAATGCTAGCTTGCCTTACAAGAAAAACACTCTGCTTTTGAGAAAAGAGCACTCTTCTACTCTACTGTGTTTCCTATGGAGTCCGAACAGTGAGCTTGCTCAGAACAAAAGAACTGTGCTTTCTACACACACGGGCCATATCTAGTTCAACTCTGCTTAGGAAACAAACAAGAACAGTAGCTCCTCTTCAGTCTGATACACTGTACTTGTGGGGAACAGACGCGAGTGCTATTTGCACTGTGTATGGCATTGGAGCACAATAGTGACTCGTCTTACCAGAAAACAACTCTTGCTCGTAGGACAAAAAACTGCATGTGACTCAATTCCATTTAAGACTGGAAAACAAACGCTAGCTCGACTTACAAGAAATACACTCTGCTTTTGAGAAAAGTGCACTCTTCTACTCTACTGTGTTTCCTATGGGGTCTGAACAGTGAGCTTGCTCAGAAAAAAAGAACTGTGCTTCCTACACACACGGCCATATCTAGTTCAATTCTGCTTAGGAACCTGTCAAGAACAGTAGATACTCTTCAGTCCAATACACTGTATTTGCTGGGAACAGACGCCAGTGCTATTTGTCCTGTGTATGGCAATGGCAGAGCAATAGTGACTCTTCTTACCAGAAAACAACTCTTTCTTGTAGGACCAGAAACTGCATGGGATTCAACTCCATTTAGGACTGGGAAACAAAAGCTGCCTCACCTTACAAGAAACACACTCTGCTTTAGAGAAAAGAGCACTATTCTACTCTACTGTGTTTCCTATAGGGCCAGAACAGTGAGCTTGCTCAGAACAAAAGAACTGTGCTTCCTACACACGGGCCATATCTAGTTCAACTCTGCTTAGGAAACTGACAAGAACAGTAGCACCTCTTCAGTCTGAAACACTGTACTTGCTGGGAACAGACGCGAGTGCTATTTGCAATGTGTATGGCAATGGGAGCGCAATAGTGACTTTCCTTACCAGAAAACAACTCTTACTCGTAAGACCAGAAACTGCCTGAGATTCAACTCCATTTAGGACTGGGAAACAAATGCTAGCTCGCCTTACATGAAACACACTCTGCTTTTGAGAAAAGAGCACTCTTCTACACTACTGTGTTTCCTATGGGTTCCGAACAGTGAGCTTGCTCAGAAAAAAAGAACTGTGCTTCCTACACACACCGACCATATCTAGTTCAACTCTGCTTATGAAACTGACAAGAACAGTAGCTCCTCTTCAGTCCAATACACTGTACTTGCTGGGAAAATTCGGGAGGGCTATTTGCACTGTTTATGGCAATGGGAGTGCAATATTGACTTTCCTTACCAGAAAACAACTCTTTCTCGTAGGACCAGAAACTGCATGTGATTCCACTCCATTTAGGAATGGGAAAAAAACGCTAGCTCGCCTTAAAAGAAACACACTCTGCTTTTGAGAAAAAAGCACTCTTCTACTCTACTGTGTTTCCTATGGGATCCGAACAGTGAGCTTGTTCAGAACAAAAAAACTGTGCTTCCTACACACACGGCCATATCTAGTTCAAGTCTGCTTAGGAACCTGACAAGAACAGTAGATCCTCTTCAGTCCAATACACTGTACTTGCTGGGAAGAGACGCCAGTGCTATTTGTCCTGTGTATGGCAATGGCAGCACAATAATGACTCTTCTTACCATAAAACAACTCATGCTCTTAGGACTAGAAACTACATGTGATTCAACTCCATTTAGGACTGGGAAACAAACGCTAGCTCGCCTTACAAGAAACACACTCTACTATAGGGAAAAGAGCACTCTTCTACTCTACTGTGTTTCCTGTAGGGCCAGAACAGTGAGCTTGCTCAAAACAAAAGAACTGTGCTTCCTACACACATGGGCCATATCTAGTTCAACTCTGCTTAGGAAACTGACAAGAACAATAGCTCCTCTTCCTTCCAATACACTGTACTTGCAGGGAACAGACGCGAGTGCTATTTGCACTGTGTATGGCAATTGGAGCACAATAGTGACTTGTCTTACCAGAAAACAAATCTTGCTCGTAGGACAAAAAACTGCATGTGACTCAACTCCATTTAGGACTAGGAAACAAACGCTAGCACGAATTCCAAGAAACACACTCTACTTTTGAAAAGAGCACTCTTCTACTCTACTGTGTTTCCTCTGTGTTCCGAACAGTGAGCTTGCTCAGAAAAAAACAACTGTGCTTCCTACTCACACGGCCATATCTAGTTCGACTCTGCATAGGAAACTGACAAGAACAGTAGCTCCTCTTTAGTCCGATACACTGTACTTGCTGGAAAGAGACGCGAGTGCTATTTGCACTGTGTATGGCAATGGGAGCGCAATAGTGACTTTCCTTACCTGAAAACAACTCTTGCTCGTAGGACCAGAAACTGCATGTGATTCAACTCCATTTAGGATTGGGAAACAAACGCTAGCTCGCCTTACAAGAAACACACTCTGCTTTAGAGAAAAGAGCACTCTTCTGCTCTACTGTGTTTCCTCTGGGGCCAGAACAGTGAGCTTGCTCAGAACAAAAGTACTGTGCCTCCTACACACACGGGCCATATCTAGTTCAACTCTGCTTAGGAAACAAACAAGAACAGTAGCTCCTCTTCAGTCCAATACACTGTACTTGCGGGAAACAGACGCGAGTGCTATTTGCACTGTGTATGGCAATTGGGGCACAATAGTGACTTGTCTTACGAGAAAACAACTTTTGCTCGTAGGACATAAAACTGCATGTGACGCAACTCCATTTAGGACTGGGAAACAAACGCTAGCTCGCCTTACAAGAAACACACTCTGCTTTAGAGAAAAGAGCACTCTTCTACTCTACTGTGTTTCCTATGGGGCCAGAGCAGTGAGCTTGCTCAGAACATTAGAACTGTGCTTCCTACACACAGGGGCCATATCTAGTTCAACTCTGCTTAGGAACCTGACAAGAACAGTAGCTCCTCTTCAGTCCAATACACTGTAATTGCTGGGAACAGACGCATGTGCTATTTGCACTGTGTATGGCAATGGGAGCGCAATAGTGACTTTCCTTACCAGAAAACAACTCTTGCTCGTAGGACCATAAACTGCATGTAATTCCACTCCATTTAGGACTGGGAAACAAATGCTAGCTCGCCTTACAAGAAACACACTCTGCTTTTGAGAAAAGAGCACTCTTCTACTCTACTGTGTTTCCTATAGGGCCAGAACAGTGAGCTTGCTCAGAACAAAAGAACTGTGCTTCCTACACACGGGCCATATCTAGTTCAACTCTGCTTAGGAAACTGACAAGAACAGTAGCTCCTCTTCAGTCCGATACACTGTACTTGCTGGGAACAGACGCGAGTGCTATTTGTCCTGTGTATGGCAATGGGAGCGCAATAGTGACTTTCCTTACCAGAAAACAACTCTTGCTCGTAGGACCAGAAACTGCATGTGATTCAACTCCATTTAGGACTGGGAAAGAAATGCTAGCTCGCCTTACAAGAAACACACTCTGCTTTTGAGAAAAGAGCACTCTTCTACTCTACTGTGTTTCCTATGGGGTCCGAACAGTGAGCTTGCTCAGAACAAACGAACTGTGATTTCTACACACACGGGCCATATCTAATTCAAAGCTGCTTAGCAAACAAACAAGAACAGTAGCTCCTCTTCAGTCCAATACACTGTATTTGCGGGGAACAGACGCGAGTGCTATTTGCACTGTGTATGGCATTGGAGCACAATAGTGACTTGTCTTACCAGAAAATAACTCTTGCTCGTTGGACAAAAAACTGCATGTGACTCAACTCCATTTAGGACTGGGAAACAAACGCTAGCTCGACTTCCAAGAAACACACTGTGCTTTTGAGAAAAGAGCACTCTTCTACTCTACTGTGTTTCCTATGTGTTCCGAACAATGAGCTTGCTCAGAACAAAAAAACTGTGCTTCCTACACACACGGCCATATCTAGTTCAAGTCTGCTTAGGAAACAGACAAGAACAGTAGCTCCTATTCAGTCCGATACACTGTACTTGCTGGGAACAGACACGAGTGCAATTTGCACTGTGTATGGCAAGGGGAGCACAATAGTGACTCCTCTTACCAGAAAAAAACTCTTGCTCGTAGGACAAAAAACTGCATGTGACTCAACTCCATTTAGGACTGGGAAACAAATGCTAGCTCGCCTTACAAGAAACACACTCTGCTTTAGAGAAAAGAGCACTCTTCTACTCTACTGTGTTTCCTATGGTGTCCGAACAGTGAGCTTGCTCAGAACAAAAGAACTGTGCTTCCTACACACATGGCCATATCTAGTTCAACTCTGCTTAGGAAACTGACAAGAACACTAGATCCTCTTCAGTCCAATACACTGTACTTTCTGGGAACAGACGCCAGTGCTGTTTGTCCTGTGTATGGCAGTTGCAGCGCAATAGTGACTCTTCTTACCAGAAAACAACTCTTGCTCGTAGGACCAGAAACTACATGTGATTCAACTCCATTTAGGACTGGGAAACAAAAGCTAGCTCACCTTACAAGAAACACACTCTGATTTAGAGAAAAGAGCACTCTTCTACTCTACTGTGTTTCCTATAGGGCCAGAACAGTGAGCTTGCTCAGAACAAGAGAACTGTGCTTCCTACACACGGGCCATATCTAGTTCAACTCTGCTTAGGAAACTGACAAGAATAGTAGCTCCTATTCAGTCCGATACACTGTATTTGCTGGGAACAGACGCGAGTGCTATTTGCACTGTGTATGGCAATGGGAGCGCAATAGTGAATTTCCTTACCAGAAAACAACTCTTGCTCGTAGGACCAGAAACTGCATGTGATTCAACTCCATTTAGGACTGGGAAACAAATGCTAGCTCGCCTTACATGAAACACACTCTGCTTTTGAGAAAAGAGCACTCTTCTACTCTACTGTGTTTCCTATGGGGTCCGAACAGTGAGCTTGCTCAGAACAAAATAACTGTGCTTCCTACACACACGGGCCATATCTCATTCAACTCTGCTTAAAAAACTGACAAGAACAGTAGCTCCTCTTCCGTCCAATACACTGTACTTGCGGGGAACAGACGCTAGTGCTATTTGCACTGTGTATGGCAATTGGAGCACAATAGTGACTTGTCTTACCAGAAAACAACTTTTGCTCATAGGACAAAAAACTGCTTGTGAATCAACTCCATTTAGGACTGGGAAACAAACGCTAGCTCGCCTTACAAGAAACACACTCCGATTTTGAGAAAAGAGTACTCTTCTACTCTACTGTGTTTCCTATGTGTTCCGAAAAGTGAGCTTGCTCAGAACAAAAAAACTGTGCTTCCTACACACACGGCCATATCTAGTTCAAGTCTGCTTAGGAACCTGACAAGAACAGTAGATCCTCTTCAGTCCAATACACTGTATTTGCTGGGAACAGACGCCAGTGCTATTTGTCCTGTGTATGGCAATGGCAGTGCAATAGTGTCTCTTCTTAAAAGAAAACAACTCTTGCTCGTAGGACCAGAAACTGCATGTGATTCCACTCCATTTAGGACTGGGAAAGAAACCCTAGCTCGCCTTACAAGAAACACACTCTGCTTTTGAGAAAAGAGCACTCTTCTACTCTACTGTGTTTCCTATAGGGCCAGAACAGTGAGCTTGCTCAGAACAAAAGAACTGTGCTTCCTACACACACGGCCATATCTAGTTCAATTCTGCTTAGGAACCTGACAAGAACAGTAGATCCTCTTCAGTCCAATACACTGTAATTGCTGGGAACAGACTCCAGTGCTGTTTGTCCTGTGTATAACAATGGAAGCGCAATAGTGACTCTTCTTACCAGAAAAAAACTCTTGCTCGTAGGACCAGAAACTGCATGTGATTCAACTCCATTTAGGACTGGGAAACAAAAGCTAGCTCACCTTACAAGAAACACACTCTGCTTTAGAGAAAAGAGCACTCTTCTACTCTACTGTGTTTCCTATAGAGCCAGAACAGTGAGCTTGCTCAGAACAAAAGAACTGTGCTTCCTACACACGGGCCATATCTAGTTCAACTCTGCTTAGGAAACTGACAAGAACAGTAGCTCCTCTTCAGTCCGATACACTGTACTTGCTGGGAACAGAAGCGAGTGCTATTTGCACTGTGTATGGCATGGGAGCGCAATAGTGACTTTCCTTACCAGAAAACAATTCTTGCTCGTAAGACCAGAAACTGCATGTGATTCAACTCCATTTAGGACTGGGAAACAAATGCTAGCTCGCCTTACATGAAACACACTCTGCTTTTGAGAAAAGAGCACTCTTTTACTCTACTGTGTTTCCTATGGGGTCCGAACAGTGAGCTTGCTCAGAACAAAAGAACTGTGCTTCCTACACACGGGCCATATCTAGTTCAACTCTGCTTAGGAAACTGACAAGAACAGTAGATCCTCTTCCGTCCAATACACTGTACTTGCGGGGAACAGACGGGGGTGCTATTTGCACTGTGTATGGCAATTGGAGCACAATAGTGACTTGTCTTACCAGAAAACAACTATTGCTCATAGGACAAAAAACTGGATGTGACTCAACTCCATTTAGGACTGGGAAACAAACGCTAGCTCGCCTTACAAGAAACACACTCTGCTTTTGATAAAAGAGCACCCTTCTACTCTACTGTGTTTCCTATGGGGTCAGAACAGTGAGCTTGCTCAGAACAAAAGAACTGTGCTTCCTACACACACGGCTATATCTAGTTCAATTCTGCTTAGGAACCTGACAAAAAGAGTAGATCCTCTTCAGTCCAATGCACTGTACTTGCTGGGAACAGACGCATGTGCGATTTGCACTGTGTATGGCAATTGGAGCACAATAGTGGCTTGACTTACCAGAAAACAACTCTTGCTCGTAGGACAAAAAACTGCATGTGACTCAACTCCATTTAGGACTGGAAAAGAAATACTAGCTCGACTTCCAAGAAACACACTCTGCTTTTGAGAAAAGAGCACTCTTCTACTCTACTGTGTTTCCTATGGGGTCCAAACTGTGAGCTTACTCAGAACAAAAGAACTGTGCTTCCTACATGCAAGGACCATATCTAGTTCAATTCTGCTTAGTAAACTGACAAGAACAGTAGCTCCTATTCAGTCCAATACACTGTACTTGCTGGGAAAAGACGCGAGTGCTATTTGCCTTGTAAAGGGCAATGGGAGCGCAATAGTGACTTTCCTTACCAGAAAACAACTCTTGTTCATAGGACCAGAATCTGCATGTGATTCAACTCCATTTAGGACTAGGAAACAAACGCTAGCTCACCTTACAAAAACACACTCTGCTTTTGAGAAAAGAGCACTCTTCTACTCTACTGTGTTTCCTATGTGTTCCGAAAAGTGAGCTTCCTCTGAACAAAAAAACTCTGCTTCCTACACACGGCCATATCTAGTTCAAGTCTGCTTAGGAACCTGACAAGAACAGTAGATCCTCTTCAGTTCAATACACTGTACTTGCTGGGAACAGACGCCAGTGCTATTTGTCCTGTGTATGGCAATGGCAGCGCAATAGTGACTCTTCTTACCAGAAAACAAATCTTGCTCGTAGGAGAGGAAACTGCATGTGATTCCACTCCATTTAGGACTGGGAAACAAACTCTAGCTCGCTTTACAAGAAACACACTCTGCTTTTGAGAAAAGAGCACTCTTCTTCTCTTCTGTGTTTCCTATAGGGCCAGAACAGTGAGCTTGCTCAGAAAAAAGAACTGTACTTCCTACACACACGGGCCATATCTAGTTCAACTCTGCTTAGGAAACTGAGAAGAACAGTAGCTCCTTTTCAGTCCAATACACTGTACTTGCTGGGAACAGACGGGAGGGCTATTTGCACTGTGTATGGCAATGGGAGCGCAATAGTGACTTTCCTTACCAGAAAACAACTCCTGTTCGTAGGACCAGAAACTGCATGTGATTCCACTCCATTTAGGACTGGGAAACAAACGCTAGCTCGCCTTACATGAAACACATTCTGCTTTAGAGAAAAGAGCACTCTTCTACTCTACTGTGTTTCCTATGGGGTCCAAACAGTGAGCTTGCTCAGAACAAAAGAACTGTGCTTCCTACACACGCGGGCCATATCTAGTTCAACTCTGCTTAGGAAACTGACAAGAAGAGTAGCTCCTCTTCAGTCCAATACACTGTACTTGCTGGGAAAAGACGCGAGTGCTATTTGTACTGTGGATGGCAATAGGAGCACAATAGTGACTCTTCTTACCAGAAAGCAACTCTTGCTCGTAGGACAAAAAACTGCAAGTGACTCAACTCCATTTAGGACTGGGAAACAAACGCTAGCTCGCCTTACAAGAAACACACTCTGCTTTAGAGAAAAGAGCACTCTTCTACTCTACTGTGTTTCCTCTGGGGCCAGAACAGTGAGCTTGCTCAGAACAAAAGTACTGTGCCTCCTACACACACGGGCCATATCTAGTTCAACTCTGCTTAGGAAACAAACAAGAACAGTAGCTCCTCTTCAGTCCAATACAGTGTACTTGCGGGGAACAGACGCGAGTGCTATTTGCACTGTGTATGGCAATTGGAGCACAATAGTGACTTGTCTTACGAGAAAACAACTCTTGCTCGTAGGACAAAAAACTGAATGTGACTCAACTCCATTTAGGACTGGGAAACAAACGCTAGCTCACCTTACAAGAAACACACTCTGCTTTTGAGAAAAGAGCACTCTTCTACTCTACTGTGTTTCTGATGTGTTCCGAAAAGTGAGCTTGCTCAGAACAAAAAAACTGTGCTTCCTACACACAGGGCCATATCTAGTTCAACTCTGCTTAGGAAACTGACAAGAACAGTAGCTCCTCTTCAGTCCAATACACTGTAATTGCTGGGAACAGACGCATGTGCTATTTGCACTGTGTATGGCAATGGGAGCGCAATAGTGACTTTCCTTACCAGAAAACAACTCTTGCTCGTAGGACCAGAAACTGCATGTGTTTCCACTCCATTTAGGACTGGGAAACAAATGCTAGCTCGCCTTACAAGAAACACACTCTGCTTTTGAGAAAAGAGCACTCTTTTACTCTACTGTGTTTCCTATAGGGCCAGAACAGTGAGCTTGCTCAGAACAAAAGAACTGTGCTTCCTACACACGGGACATAACTAGTTCAACTCTGCTTAGGAAACTGAAAAAAACAGTAGCTCCTCTTCAGTCTGATACACTGTACTTGCTGGGAACAGATGCGAGTGCTATTTGTCCTGTGTATGGCAATGGGAGTGCAATAGTGACTTTCCTTACCAGAAAACAACTCTTGCTCGTAGGACCAGAAACTGCATGTGATTCAACTCCATTTAGGACTGGGAAAGAAATGCTAGCTCGACTTCCAAGAAACACACTGTGCTTTTGAGAAAAGAGCACTCTTCTACTCTACTGTGTTTCCTATGTGTTCCGAACAATGAGCTTGCTCAGAACAAAAAAACTGTGCTTCCTACACACACGGCCATATCTAGTTCAAGTCTGCTTAGGAAACTGACAAGAACAGTAGCTCCTATTCAGTCTGATACACTGTACTTGCTGGGAACAGACACGAGTGCAATTTGCACTGTGTATGGCAAGGGGAGCACAATAGTGACTCCTCTTACCAGAAAAAAACTCTTGCTCGTAGTACAAAAAATTGCATGTGACTCAACTCCATTTAGGACTGGGAAACAAACGCTAGCTCGCCTTACAAGAAACACACTCTGCTTTAGAGAAAAGAGCACTCTTCTACTCTACTGTGTTTCCTATGGTGTCCGAACAGTGAGCTTGCTCAGAACAAAAGAACTGTGCTTCCTACACACATGGCCATATCTAGTTCAACTCTGCTTAGGAAACTGACAAGAACACTAGATCCTCTTCAGTCCAATACACTGTACTTTCTGGGAACAGACGCCAGTGCTGTTTGTCCTGTGTATGGCAGTTGCAGCGCAATAGTGACTCTACTTACCAGAAAACAACTCTTGCTCGTAGGACCAGAAACTACATGTGATTCAACTCCATTTAGGACTGGGAAACAAAAGCTAGCTCACCTTACAAGAAACACACTCTGATTTAGAGAAAAGAGCACTCTTCTACTCTACTGTGTTTCCTATAGGGCCAGAACAGTGAGCTTGCTCAGAACAAAAGAACTGTGCTTCCTACACACGGGCCATATCTATTTCAACTCTGCTTAGGAAACTGATAAGAATAGTAGCTCCTATTCAGTCCGATACACTGTATTTGCTGGGAACAGACGCGAGTGCTATTTGCACTGTGTATGGCAATGGGAGCGCAATAGTGACTTTCCTTACCAGAAAACAACTCTTGCTCGTAGGACCAGAAACTGCATGTGATTCAACTCCATTTAGGACTGGGAAACAAATGCTAGCTCGCCTTACATGAAACACACTCTGCTTTTGTGAAAAGAGCACTCTTCTACTCTACTGTGTTTCCTATGGGGTCCGAACAGTGAGCTTGCTCAGAACAAAATAACTGTGCTTCCTACACACACGGGCCATATCTCATTCAACTCTGCTTAAAAAACTGACAAGAACAGTAGCTCCTCTTCCGTCCAATACACTGTACTTGCGGGGAATAGACGCTAGTGCTATTTGCACTGTGTATGGCAATTGGAGCACAATAGTGACTTGTCTTACCAGAAAACAACTTTTGCTCATAGGACAAAACACTGCTTGTGACTCAACTCCATTTAGGACTGGGAAACAAACGCTAGCTCGCCTTACAAGAAACACACTCTGATTTTGAGAAAAGAGCACTCTTCTACTCTACTGTGTTTCCAATGTGTTCCGAAAAGTGAGCTTGCTCAGAACAAAAAAACTGTGCTTCCTACACACATGGGCATATCTAGTTCAAGTCTGCTTAGGAACCTGACAAGAACAGTAGATCCTCTTCAGTCCAATACACTGTACTTGCTGGGAACAGACGCCAGTGCTATTTGTCCTGTGTATGGCAATGGCAGTGCAATAGTGTCTCTTCTTACCAGAAAACAACTCTTGCTCGTAGGACCAGAAACTGCATGTGATTCCACTCCATTTAGGACTGGGAAACAAACCCTAGCTCGCCTTACAAGAAACACACTCTGCTTTTGAGAAAAGAGCACTCTTCTACTCTACTGTGTTTCCTATAGGGCCAGAATAGTGAGCTTGCTCAGAACAAAAGAACTGTGCTTCCTACACACACGGCCATATCTAGTTCAATTCTGCTTAGGAACCTGACAAGAACAGTAGATCCTCTTCAGTCCAATACACTGTAATTGCTGGGAACAGACTCCAGTGCTGTTTGTCCTGTGTATAACAATGGCAGCGCAATAGTGACTCTTCTTACCAGAAAACAACTCTTGCTCGTAGGACCAGAAACTGCATGTGATTCAACTCCATTTAGGACTGGGAAACAAAACCTAGCTCACCTTACAAGAAACACACTCTGCTTTAGAGAAAAGAGCACTCTTCTACTCTACTGTGTTTCCTATAGGGCCAGAACAGTGAGCTTGCTCAGAACAAGAGAACTGTGCTTCCTACACACGGGCCATATCTAGTTCAACTCTGCTTAGGAAACTGACAAGAACAGTAGCTCCTCTTCAGTCCGATACACTGTACTTGCTGGGAACAGAAGCGAGTGCTATTTGCACTGTGTATGGCAATGGGAGCGCAATAGTGACTTTCCTTACCAGAAAACAATTCTTGCTCGCAAGACCAGAAACTGCATGTGATTCAACTCCATTTAGGACTGGGAAAAAAATGCTAGCTCGCCTTACATGAAACACACTCTGCTTTTGAGAAAAGAACACTCTTCTACTCTACTGTGTTTCCTATGGGGTCCGAACAGTGAGCTTGCTCAGAACAAAAGAACTGTGCTTCCTACACACACGGGCCACATCTAGTTCAACTCTGCTTAGGAAACTGACAAGAACAGTAGATCCTCTTCCGTCCAATACACTGTACTTGCGGGGAACAGACGGGAGTGCTATTTGCACTGTGTATGGCAATTGGAGCACAATAGTGACTTGTCTTACCAGAAAACAACTATTGCTCATAGGACAAAAAACTGCATGTGACTCAACTCCATTTAGGACTGGGAAACAAACGCTAGCTCGCCTTACAAGAAACACACTCTGCTTTTGATAAAAGAGCACTCTTCTACTCTACTGTGTTTCCTATGGGGTCCGAACATTGAGCTTGCTCAGAACAAAAGAACTGTGCTTCCTACACACACGGCTATATCTAGTTCAATTCTGCTTAGGAACCTGACAAAAAGAGTAGATCCTCTTCAGTCCAATGCACTGTACTTGCTGGTAACAGACGCATGTGCGATTTGCACTGTGTATGGCAATTGGAGCACAATAGTGGCTTGACTTACCAGAAAACAACTCTTGCTCGTAGGACAAAAAACTGCATGTGACTCAACTCCATTTAGGACTGGAAAAGAAATGCTAGCTCGACTTCCAAGAAACACACTCTGCTTTTGAGAAAAGAGCACTCTTCTACTCTACTGTGTTTCCTATGGGGTCCAAACTGTGAGCTTACTCAGAACAAAAGAACTGTGCTTCCTACATGCAAGGACCATATCTAGTTCAATACTGCTTAGTAAACTGACAAGAACAGTAGCTCCTATTCAGTCCAATACACTGTACTTGCTGGGAAAAGACGCGAGTGCTATTTGCCTTGTAAAGGGCAATGGGAGCGCAATAGTGACTTTCCTTACCAGAAAACAACTCTTGTTCATAGGACCAGAATCTGCATGTGATTCAACTCCATTTAGGACTAGGAAACAAACGCTAGCTCACCTTACAAAAACACACTCTGCTTTTGAGAAAAGAGCACTCTTCTACTCTACTGTGTTTCCTATGTGTTCCGAAAAGTGAGCTTCCTCTGAACAAAAAAAATGTGCTTCCTACACACGGCCATATCTAGTTCAAGTCTGCTTAGGAACCTGACAAGAACAGTAGATCCTCTTCAGTCCAATACACTGTACTTGCTGGGAACAGACGCCAGTGCTATTTGTCCTGTGTATGGCAATGGCAGCGCAATAGTGACTCTTCTTACCATAAAACAACTCATGCTCTTAGGACTAGAAACTGCATGTGATTCAACTCCATTTAGGACTGGGAAACAAATGCTAGCTCGCCTTACATGAAACACACACTGCTTTAGAGAAAAGAGCACTCTTCTACTCTACTGTGTTTCCTATAGGGCCAGAACAGTGAGCTTGCTCAAATCAAAATAACTGTTCTTCCTACACACGGGCCATAACTAGTTCAACTCTGCTTAGGAAACTGACACGAACAGTAGCTCTTCTTCAGTCCGATACAGACACGAGTGCTATTTGCACTGTGTATGGCAATGGGAGCACAATAGTGACTTTGCTTACCAGAAAACAACTCTTGCTCATAGGACCAGAAACTGCATGTGATTCAACTCCATTTAGGACTGGGAAACAAGTGCTAGCTCGCCTTACATGAAACACACTCTGCTTTTGAGAAAAGAGCACTCTTCTACTCTACTGTGTTTCCTATGTGTTCCGAAAAGTGAGCTTGCTCAGAACAAAAAAACTGTGCTTCATACACACACGGCCATATCTAGTTCAAGTCTGCTCAGGAACCTGACAAGAACAGTAGATCCTCTTCAGTCCAATACACTGTACTTGCTGGGAACAGACGCCAGTGCTATTTGTCCTGTGTATGGCAATGGCAGCGCAATAGTGACTCTTCTTACCAGAAAAAAACTCTTGCTCGTAGGACCAGAAACTGCATGTGATTCAACTCCATTTAGGACTGGGAAACAAATGCTAGCTCGCCTTACATGAACCACACTCTGCTTTTGAGAAAAGAGCACTCTTCTACTCTACTGTGTTTCCTATGGGGTCCGAACAGTGAGCTTGTTCAGAACGAAAGAACTGTGCTTCCTACACACACGGGCCATATCTAGTTCAACTCTGCTTAGGAAACTGACAAGAACAGTAGCTCCTCTTCAGTCCAATACACTTTACATGCATTGAACAGACGTGAGTGCTATTTTCACTGTGTATGGCAATTGGAGCACATTAGTGACTCGTCTTACCAGAAAAAAACTCTTGCTCGTAGGACAAAAAACTGCATGTGACTCAACTCCACTTAGGACTGGGAAATAAACGCTAGCTCGCCTACAAGAAACAAACTCTGCTTTAGAGAAAAGAGCACTCTTCTACTCTACTGTGTTTCCTATGGGGTCCAAACAGTGAGCTTGCTCAGAACAAAAGAACTGTGCTTCCTACACACACGGACCATATGTAGTTCAACTCTGCTTAGGAAACTGACAAGAACAGTAGCTCCTCTTCAGTCCGATACACTGTACTTGCTGGGAACAGACGCGAGTGCTATTTGCACTGTGTATGGCAATGACAGCGCAATAGTGACTTTCCTTACCAGAAAACAACTCTTGCTCGTAGGAACACAAACTGCATGTGATTCAACGCCATTTAGGACTGGGAAACAAATGCTAGCTCGCCTTACAAGAAACACTCTCTGCTTTTTAGAAAAGAGCACTCTTCTACTCTACTGTGTTTCCTATGGGGTCCAAACAGTGAGCTTGCTCAGAACAAAAGAACTGTGCTTCGTACACACATGGACCATATCTAGTTCAACTCTGCTTAGGAAACTGACAAGAACAGTAGCTCCTATTCAGTCCAATACACTGTACATGCTGGAAAGAGACGTGAGTGCTATTTGCACTGTGTATGGCATTTGGAGCACAATAGTGACTCTTCTTACCAGAAAACAACTCTTGCTCATAGGACCAAAAACTGCATGTGACTCAAATCCATTTAGGACTGGGAAACAAACGTGAGCTCGCCTTACAAGAAACACACTCTGCTTTTGAGAAAAGAGCACTCTTCTACTCTACTGTGTTTCCTGTAGGGCCAGAACAGTGAGCTTGCTCAGAACAAAAGAACTGTGCTTCCTACACACGGGCCATATCTAGTTCCACTCTGCTTAGGAAACTGACAAGAACAGTAGCTCCTCTTCAGTCCGATACACTGTACTTGCTGGGAACAGATGCGAGAGCTATTTGCACTATGTATGGCAAGGGGAGCGCAATAGTGACTTTCCTTACCAGAAAACAACTCTTGCTCTTAGGACCAGAAACTGCATGTGATTCAACTCCATTTAGGACTGGGAAACAAACGCTACCTCGCCTTACAAGAAACACACTCTGCATTTGAGAAAAGAGCACTCTTCTACTCTACTGTGTTTCCTATGGTGTCCGAACAGTGAGCTTGCTCAGAACAAAAGAACTGTGCTTCCTACACACACGGCCATATCTAGTTCAATTCTGCTTAGGAACCTGACAAGAACAGTAGACCCTCTTCAGTCCAATACACTGTACTTGCTGGGAACAGACGCCAGTGCTATTTGTCTTGTGTATGGCAATGGCAGCGAAATAGTGACTCTTCTTACCATAAAGCAACTCATGCTCTTAGGACTAGAAACTGCATGTGATTCAACACCATTTAGGACTGGGAAACAAACGCTAGCTCGCCTTACAAGAAACACACACTGCTTTTGAGAAAAGAGCACTCTTCTACTCTACTGTGTTACCTATAGGGCCAGAATAGTGAGCTTGCTCAAAACAAAATAACTGTTCTTCCTACACACGGGCCATAACTAGTTCAACTCTGCTTAGGAAACTGACACGAACAGTAGCTCCTCTTCAGTCCGATACAGACACGAGTGCTATTTGCACTGTGTATGGCAATGACAGCGCAATATGACTTTCCTTACCAGTAAACAACTCTTGCTCGTAGGACCAGAAACTGCATGTGATTCCACTCCATTTAGAACTGGGAAACAAACGCTAGCTCGCCTTACAAGAAACACACTCTGCTTTAGAGAAAAGAGCACTCTTCTACTCTACTGTGTTTCCTATGGGGTCCGAACAGTGAGCTTGCTCAGAACAAAAGAACTGTGCTTCCTACACACACGGCTATATCTAGTTCAATTCTGCTTAGGAACCTGACAAAAAGAGTAGATCCTCTTCAGTCCAATGCACTGTACTTGCTGGGAACAGACGCATGTGCGATTTGCACTGTGTATGGCAATTGGAGCACAATAGTGGCTTGACTTACCAGAAAACAACTCTTGCTCGTAGGACAAAAAACTGCATGTGACTCAACTCCATTTAGGACTGGAAAAGAAATGCTAGCTCGACTTCCAAGAAACACACTCTGCTTTTGAGAAAAGAGCACTCTTCTACTCTACTGTGTTTCCTATGGGGTCCAAACTGTGAGCTTACTCAGAACAAAAGAACTGTGCTTCCTACATGCAAGGACCATATCTAGTTCAATACTGCTTAGTAAACTCTCAAGAACAGTAGCTCCTATTCAGTCCAATACACTGTACTTGCTGGGAAAAGACGCGAGTGCTATTTGCCTTGTAAAGGGCAATGGGAGCGCAATAGTGACTTTCCTTACCAGAAAACAACTCTTGTTCATAGGACCAGAATCTGCATGTGATTCAACTCCATTTAGGACTGGGAAACAAATGCTAGCTCGCCTTACATGAACCACACTCTGCTTTTGAGAAAAGAGCACTCTTCTACTCTACTGTGTTTCCTATGGGGTCCGAACAGTGAGCTTGTTCAGAACGAAAGAACTGTGCTTCCTACACACACGGGCCATATCTAGTTCAACTCTGCTTAGGAAACTGACAAGAACAGTAGCTCCTCTTCAGTCCAATACACTTTACATGCATGGAACAGATGTGAGTGCTATTTTCACTGTGTATGGCAATTGGAGCACATTAGTGACTCGTCTTACCAGAAAAAAACTCTTGCTCGTAGGACAAAAAACTGCATGTGACTCAACTCCACTTAGGACTGGGAAATAAACGCTAGCTCGCCTACAAGAAACAAACTCTGCTTTAGAGAAAAGAGCACTCTTCTACTCTACTGTGTTTCCTATGGGGTCCAAACAGTGAGCTTGCTCAGAACAAAAGAACTGTGCTTCCTACACACACGGACCATATGTAGTTCACCTCTGCTTAGGAAACTGACAAGAACAGTAGCTCCTCTTCAGTCCAATACACTGTACTTGCTGGGAACAGACGCGAGTGCTATTTGCACTGTGTATGGCAATGACAGCGCAATAGTGACTTTCCTTACCAGAAAACAACTCTTGCTCGTAGGAACACAAACTGCATGTGATTCAACGCCATTTAGGACTGGGAAACAAATGCTAGCTCGCCTTACAAGAAACACTCTCTGCTTTTTAGAAAAGAGCACTCTTCTACTCATCTGTGTTTCCTATGGGGTCCAAACAGTGAGCTTGCTCAGAACAAAAGAACTGTGCTTCGTACACATGGACCATATCTAGTTCAACTCTGCTTAGGAAACTGACAAGAACAGTAGCTCCTATTCAGTCCAATACACTGTACATGCTGGAAAGAGACGCGAGTGCTATTTGCACTGTGTATGGCATTTGGAGCACAATAGTGACTCTTCTTACCAGAAAACAACTCTTGCTCATAGGACCAAAAACTGCATGTGACTCAAATCCATTTAGGACTGGGAAACAAACGTGAGCTCGCCTTACAAGAAACACACTCTGCTTTTGAGAAAAGAGCACTCTTCTACTCTACTGTGTTTCCTGTAGGGCCAGAACAGTGAGCTTGCTCAGAACAAAAGAACTGTGCTTCCTACACACGGGCCATATCTAGTTCCACTCTGCTTAGGAAACTGACAAGAACAGTAGCTCCTCTTCAGTCCGATACACTGTACTTGCTGGGAACAGATGCGAGAGCTATTTGCACTATGTATGGCAAGAGGAGCGCAATAGTGACTTTCCTTACCAGAAAACAACTCTTGCTCTTAGGACCAGAAACTGCATGTGATTCAACTCCATTTAGGACTGGGAAACAAACGCTACCTCGCCTTACAAGAAACACACTCTGCATTTGAGAAAAGAGCACTCTTCTACTCTACTGTGTTTCCTATGGTGTCCGAACAGTGAGCTTGCTCAGAACAAAAGAACTGTGCTTCCTACACACACGGCCATATCTAGTTCAATTCTGCTTAGGAACCTGACAAGAACAGTAGACCCTCTTCAGTCCAATACACTGTACTTGCTGGGAACAGACGCCAGTGCTATTTGTCTTGTGTATGGCAATGGCAGCGAAATAGTGACTCTTCTTACCATAAAGCAACTCATGCTCTTAGGACTAGAAACTGCATGTGATTCAACACCATTTAGGACTGGGAAACAAACGCTAGCTCGCCTTACAAGAAACACACACTGCTTTTGAGAAAAGAGCACTCTTCTACTCTACTGTGTTACCTATAGGGCCAGAATAGTGAGCTTGCTCAAAACAAAATAACTGTTCTTCCTACACACGGGCCATAACTAGTTCAACTCTGCTTAGGAAACTGACACGAACAGTAGCTCCTCTTCAGTCCGATACAGACACGAGTGCTATTTGCACTGTGTATGGCAATGACAGCGCAATATGACTTTCCTTACCAGTAAACAACTCTTGCTCGTAGGACCAGAAACTGCATGTGATTCCACTCCATTTAGGACTGGGAAACAAACGCTAGCTCACCTTACAAGAAACACACTCTGCTTTAGAGAAAAGAGCACTCTTCTACTCTACTGTGTTTCCTATGGGGTCCAAACAGTGAGCTTGTTCAGAACAAAAGAACTATGCTTCCTACACACACGGACCATATCTAGTTCAACTCTGCTTAGTAAACTGACAAGAACAGTAGCTCCTATTCAGTCCAATACACTGTACTTGCTGGGAAAAGCCGCGAGTGCTATTTGTCTTGTGTAGGGCAATTGGAGCGCAATAGTGACTTTCCTTACCAGAAAACAACTCTTGTTTGTAGGACCAGAAACTGCATGTGATTCAACTCCATTTAGGACTAGGAAACAAACGCTAGCTCGCCTTACAAAAACACACTTTGCTTTTGAGAAAAGAGCACTCTTCTACTCTACTGTGTTTCCTGTAGGGCCAGAACAGTGAGCTTGCTCAGAACAAAAGAACTGTGCTTCCTACACACGGGCCATATCTAGTTCCACTCTGCTTAGGAAACTGACAAGAACAGTAGCTCATCTTCAGTCCGATACAATGTACTTGCTGGGAACAGACGCGAGAGATATTTGCACAATGTATGGCAAGGGGAGCGCAATAGTGACTTTCCTTACCAGAAATCAACTCTTGCTCTTAGGACCAGAAACTGCATGTGATTCAACTCCATTTAGGACTGGGAAACAAACGCTAGCTCGCCTTACAAGAAACACACTCTGCATTTGAGAAAAGAGCACTCTTCTACTCTACTGTGTTTCCTATGGTGTCCGAACAGTGAGCTTGCTCAGAACAAAAGAACTGTGCTTCCTACACACGGCCATATCTAGTTCAATTCTGCTTAGGAACCTGACAAGAACAGTAGATCCTCTTCAGTCCAATACACTGTACTTGCTGGGAACAGACGCCAGTGCTATTTGTCCTGTGTATGGCAATGGGAGCGCAATAGTGACTTTCCTTACCAGAAAACAACTCTTGCTCGTAGGACCAGAAACTGCATGGGATTCAACTCCATTTAGGACTGGGAAACAAATGCGAGCTCGCCTTACAAGAAACACACTCTGCTTTTGAGAAAAGAGCACTCTTCTACTCTACTGTGTTTCCTATGGGGTCCAAACAGTGAGCTTGCTCAGAACAAAAGAACTGTGCTTTCTAAACACACGGGCCATATCTAGTTCAACTCTGCTTAGGAAACAAACAAGAACAGTAGCTCCTCTTCAGTCTGATACACTGTACTTGTGGGGAACAGACGCGAGTGCTATTTGCCCTGTGTATGGCATTGGAGCACAATAGTGACTCGTCTTACCAGAAAACAACTCTTGCTCGTAGGACAAAAAACTGCATGTGACTCAACTCCATTTAGGACTGGGAAACAAACGCTAGCTCGACTTACAAGAAAAACACTCTGCTTTTGAGAAAAGAGCACTCTTCTACTCTACTGTGTTTCCTATGGGGTCCTAACAGTGAGCTTGCTCAGAAAAAAAGAACTGTGCTTCCTACACACACGGCCATATCTAGTTCAATTCTGCTCAGGAACTGGACAAGAACAGTAGATCCTCTTCAGTCCAATACACTGTACTTGCTGGGAACAGACGCCAGTGCTATTTGTCCTGGGTATGGCAATGGCAGAGCAATAGTGACTCTTCTTACCAGAAAATAACTCTTGCTTGTAGGACCAGAAACTGCATGGGATTCAACTCCATTTAGGACTGGGAAACAAAAGCTGGCTCACCTTACAAGAAACACACTCTGCTTTAGAGAAAAGAGCACTCTTCTACTCTACTGTGTTTCCTATAGGGCCAGAACAGTGAGCTTGCTCAGAACAAAAGAACTGTGCTTCCTACACACGGGCCATATCTAGTTCAACTCTGCTTAGGAACCTGACAAGAACAGTAGCTCCTCTTCAGTCCGATACACTGTACTTGCTGGGAACAGACGCCAGTGCTATTTGCACTGTGTATGGAAATTGGAGCACAATAGTGACTTGTCTTACCAGAAAACAACTCTTGCTCATAGGACAAAAAACTGCATGTGACTCAACTCCATTTAGGACTAGGAAACAAACGCTAGCTCAACTTCCAAGAAACACACTGTGCTTTTGAGAAAAGAGCACTCTTCTTCTCTACTGTGTTTCCTATAGAGCCAGAATAGTGAACTTGCTCAGAACATTAGAACTGTGCTTCCTACACACATGGCCATACCTAGATCAATTCTGTTTGGAACCTGACAAGAACAGTAGATCCTCTTCTGTACAATACACTGTAGTTGCTGGGAACAGACGCCAGGGCTATTTGTCCTGTGTATGGCAATGGCAGCGCAATAGTGACTCTTCTTACCAGAAAACAACTCTTGTTCATAGGACTAGAAACTGCATGTGATTCAACTCCATTTAGGAATGGGAAACAAACGCTAGCTCGCCTTACAAGAAACACACTCTGCTTTAGGGAAAAGAGCACTCTTCTATTCTATTGTGTTTCCTATAGGGCCAGAAAAGTGAGCTTGCTCAGAACAAAAGAACTGTGCTTCCTACACACGGGCCATAACTAGTTCAACTCTGCTTAGGAAACTGACAAGAACAGTAGCTCCTCTTCAGTCCGATACACTGTACTTGCTGGGAACAGACGGGAGGGCTCTTTGCACTGTGTATGGCAATGGGAGCGCAATAGTGACTTTCCTTACCAGAAAACAACTCTTGCTCGTAGGACTAGAAACTGCATGTGATTCAACTCCATTTAGGACTGGGAAACAAATGCTAGCTCGCCTTACAAGAAAAACACTCTGCTTTTGAGAAAAGAGCACTCTTCTACTCTACTGTGTTTCCTATGGGGTCCGAACAGTGAGCTTGCTCAGAACAAAAGAACTGTGCTTTCTACACACACGGGCCATATCTAGTTCAACTCTGCTTAGGAAACAAACAAGAACAGTAGCTCCTCTTCAGTCTGATACACTGTACTTGTGGGGAACAGACGCGAGTGCTATTTGCACTGTGTATGGCATTGGAGCACAATAGTGACTCGTCTTATCAGAAAACAACTCTTGCTCGTAGGACAAAAAACTGCATGTGACTCAATTCCATTTAAGACTGGGAAACAAACGCTAGCTCGACTTACAAGAAACACACTCTGCTTTGAGAAAAGAGCACTCTTCTACTCTACTGTGTTTCCTATGGGGTCCGAACAGTGAGCTTGCTCAGAAAAAAAGAACTGTGCTTCCTACACACACGGCCATATCTAGTTCAATTCTGCTTAGGAACCTGACAAGAACAGTAGATACTCTTCAGTCCAATACACTGTACTTGCTGGGAACAGACGCCAGTGCTATTTGTCCTGTGTATGGCAACGGCAGAGCAATAGTGACTCTTCTTACCAGAAAACAACTCTTTCTTGTAGGACCAGAAACTGCATGGGATTCAACTCCATTTAGGACTGGGAAACAAAAGCTGCCTCACCTTACAAAAACACACTCTGCTTTAGAGAAAAGAGCACTATTCTACTCTACTGTGTTTCCTATAGGGCCAGAACAGTGAGCTTGCTCAGAACAAAAGAACTGTGCTTCCTACACACGGGCCATATCTAGTTCAACTCTGCTTAGGAAACTGACAAGAACAGTAGCACCTCTTCAGTCTGAAACACTGTACTTGCTGGGAACAGACGCGAGTGCTATTTGCAATGTGTATGGCAATGGGAGCGCAATAGTGACTTTCCTTACCAGAAAACAACTCTTACTCGTAAGACCAGAAACTGCCTGAGATTCAACTCCATATAGGACAGGATAACAAATGCTAGCTCGCCTTACATGAAACACACTCTGCTTTTGAGAAAAGAGCACTCTTCTACACTACTGTGTTTCCTATGGGTTCCGAACAGTGAGCTTGCTCAGAAAAAAAGAACTGTGCTTCCTATACACACCGACCATATCTAGTTCAACTCTGCTTATGAAACTGACAAGAACAGTAGCTCCTCTTCAGTCCAATACACTGTACTTGCTGGGAAAAGTCGGGAGGGCTATTTGCACTGTTTATGGCAATGGGAGTGCAATATTGACTTTCCTTACCAGAAAACAACTCTTGCTCGTAGGACCAGAAACTGCATGTGATTCCACTCCATTTAGGAATGGGAAAAAAACGCAAGCTCGCCTTAAAAGAAACACACTCTGCTTTTGAGAAAAAAGCACTCTTCTACTCTACTGTATTTCCTATGGGGTCCGAACAGTGAGCTTGTTCAGAACAAAAAAACTGTGCTTCCTACACACACGGCCATATCTAGTTCAAGTCTGCTTAGGAAACTGACAAGAACAGTAGATCCTCTTCAGTCCAATACACTGTACTTGCTGGGAAGAGACGCCAGTGCTATTTGTCCTGTGTATGGCAATGGCAGCACAATAATGACTCTTCTTACCATAAAACAACTCATGCTCTTAGGACTAGAAACTACATGTGATTCAACTCCATTTAGGACTGGGAAACAAACGCTAGCTCGCCTTACAAGAAACACACTCTACTATAGGGAAAAGAGCACTCTTCTACTCTACTGTGTTTCCTGTAGGGCCAGAACAGTGAGCTTGCTCAAAACAAAAGAACTGTGCTTCCTACACACATGGGCCATATCTAGTTCAACTCTGCTTAGGAAACTGACAAGAACAATAGCTCTTCTTCCTTCCAATACACTGTACTTGCAGGGAACAGACGCGAGTGCTATTTGCACTGTGTATGGCAATTGGAGCACAATAGTGACTTGTCTTACCAGAAAACAAATCTTGCTCGTAGGACAAAAAACTGCATGTGACTCAACTCCATTTAGGACTAGGAAACAAACGCTAGCTCGAATTCCAAGAAACACACTCTACTTTTGAGAAAAGAGCACTCTTCTACTCTACTGTGTTTCCTATGTGTTCCGAACAGTGAGCTTGCTCAGAACAAAACAACTGTGCTTCCTACTCACACGGCCATATCTAGTTCGACTCTGCACAGGAAACTGACAAGAACAGTAGCTCCTCTTTAGTCCGATACACTGTACTTGCTGGAAAGAGACGCGAGTGCTATTTGCACTGTGTATGGCAATGGGAGCGCAATAGTGACTTTCCTTACCTGAAAACAACTCTTGCTCGTAGGACCAGAAACTGCATGTGATTCAACTCCATTTAGGATTGGGAAACAAACGCTAGCTCGCCTTACAAGAAACACACTCTGCTTTAGAGAAAAGAGCACTCTTCTGCTCTACTGTGTTTCCTCTGGGGCCAGAACAGTGAGCTTGCTCAGAACAAAAGTACTGTGCCTCCTACACACACGGGCCATATCTAGTTCAACTCTGCTTAGGAAACAAACAAGAACAGTAGCTCCTCTTCAGTCCAATACACTGTACTTGCGGGAAACATACGCGAGTGCTATTTGCACTGTGTATGGCAATTGGGGCACAATAGTGACTTGTCTTACGAGAAAACAACTTTTGCTCGTAGGACATAAAACTGCATGTGACGCAACTCCATTTAGGACTGGGAAACAAACGCTAGCTCGCCTTACAAGAAACACACTCTGCTTTAGAGAAAAGAGCACTCTTCTACTCTACTGTGTTTCCTATGGGGCCAGAGCAGTGAGCTTGCTCAGAACATTAGAACTGTGCTTCCTACACACAGGGGCCATATCTAGTTCAACTCTGCTTCGGAACCTGACAAGAACAGTAGCTCCTCTTCAGTCCAATACACTGTAATTGCTGGGAACAGACGCATGTGCTATTTGCACTGTGTATGGCAATGGGAGCGCAATAGTGACTTTCCTTACCAGAAAACAACTCTTGCTCGTAGGACCAGAAACTGCATGTGATTCAACTCCATTTAGGACTGGGAAAGAAATGCTAGCTCGCCTTACAAGAAACACACTCTGCTTTTGATAAAAGAGCACTCTTCTACTCTACTGTGTTTCCTATGGGGTCCGAACAGTGAGCTTGCTCAGAACAAAAGAACTGTGCTTCCTACACACACGGCTATATCTAGTTCAATTCTGCTTAGGAACCTGACAAAAAGAGTAGATCCTCTTCAGTCCAATGCACTGTACTTGCTGGGAACAGACGCATGTGCGATTTGCACTGTGTATGGCAATTGGAGCACAATAGTGGCTTGACTTACCAGAAAACAACTCTTGCTCGTAGGACAAAAAACTGCATGTGACTCAACTCCATTTAGGACTGGAAAAGAAATGCTAGCTCGACTTCCAAGAAACACACTCTGCTTTTGAGAAAAGAGCACTCTTCTACTCTACTGTGTTTCCTATGGGGTCCAAACTGTGAGCTTACTCAGAACAAAAGAACTGTGCTTCCTACATGCAAGGACCATATCTAGTTCAATTCTGCTTAGTAAACTGACAAGAACAGTAGCTCCTATTCAGTCCAATACACTGTACTTGCTGGGAAAAGACGCGAGTGCTATTTGCCTTGTAAAGGGCAATGGGAGCGCAATAGTGACTTTCCTTACCAGAAAACAACTCTTGTTCATAGGACCAGAATCTGCATGTGATTCAACTCCATTTAGGACTAGGAAACAAACGCTAGCTCACCTTACAAAAACACACTCTGCTTTTGAGAAAAGAGCACTCTTCTACTCTACTGTGTTTCCTATGTGTTCCGAAAAGTGAGCTTCCTCTGAACAAAAAAACTCTGCTTCCTACACACGGCCATATCTAGTTCAAGTCTGCTTAGGAACCTGACAAGAACAGTAGATCCTCTTCAGTTCAATACACTGTACTTGCTGGGAACAGACGCCAGTGCTATTTGTCCTGTGTATGGCAATGGCAGCGCAATAGTGACTCTTCTTACCAGAAAACAAATCTTGCTCGTAGGAGAGGAAACTGCATGTGATTCCACTCCATTTAGGACTGGGAAACAAACTCTAGCTCGCTTTACAAGAAACACACTCTGCTTTTGAGAAAAGAGCACTCTTCTTCTCTTCTGTGTTTCCTATAGGGCCAGAACAGTGAGCTTGCTCAGAAAAAAAAACTGTACTTCCTACACACACGGGCCATATCTAGTTCAACTCTGCTTAGGAAACTGAGAAGAACAGTAGCTCCTTTTCAGTCCAATACACTGTACTTGCTGGGAACAGACGGGAGGGCTATTTGCACTGTGTATGGCAATGGGAGCGCAATAGTGACTTTCCTTACCAGAAAACAACTCCTGTTCGTAGGACCAGAAACTGCATGTGATTCCACTCCATTTAGGACTGGGAAACAAACGCTAGCTCGCCTTACATGAAACACATTCTGCTTTAGAGAAAAGAGCACTCTTCTACTCTACTGTGTTTCCTATGGGGTCCAAACAGTGAGCTTGCTCAGAACAAAAGAACAGTGCTTCCTACACACGCGGGCCATATCTAGTTCAACTCTGCTTAGGAAACTGACAAGAAGAGTAGCTCCTCTTCAGTCCAATACACTGTACTTGCTGGGAAAAGACGCGAGTGCTATTTGTACTGTGGATGGCAATAGGAGCACAATAGTGACTCTTCTTACCAGAAAGCAACTCTTGCTCGTAGGACAAAAAACTGCAAGTGACTCAACTCCATTTAGGACTGGGAAACAAACGCTAGCTCGCCTTACAAGAAACACACTCTGCTTTAGAGAAAAGAGCACTCTTCTACTCTACTGTGTTTCCTCTGGGGCCAGAACAGTGAGCTTGCTCAGAACAAAAGTACTGTGCCTCCTACACACACGGGCCATATCTAGTTCAACACTGCTTAGGAAACAAACAAGAACAGTAGCTCCTCTTCAGTCCAATACAGTGTACTTGCGGGGAACAGACGCGAGTGCTATTTGCACTGTGTATGGCAATTGGAGCACAATAGTGACTTGTCTTACGAGAAAACAACTCTTGCTCGTAGGACAAAAAACTGAATGTGACTCAACTCCATTTAGGACTGGGAAACAAACGCTAGCTCACCTTACTAGAAACACACTCTGCTTTTGAGAAAAGAGCACTCTTCTACTCTACTGTGTTTCTGATGTGTTCCGAAAAGTGAGCTTGCTCAGAACAAAAAAACTGTGCTTCCTACACACAGGGCCATATCTAGTTCAAGTCTGCTTAGGAAACTGACAAGAACAGTAGCTCCTCTTCAGTCCAATACACTGTAATTGCTGGGAACAGACGCATGTGCTATTTGCACTGTGTATGGCAATGGGAGCGCAATAGTGACTTTCCTTACCAGAAAACAACTCTTGCTCGTAGGACCAGAAACTGCATGTGTTTCCACTCCATTTAGGACTGGGAAACAAATGCTAGCTCGCCTTACAAGAAACACACTCTGCTTTTGAGAAAAGAGCACTCTTCTACTCTACTGTGTTTCCTATAGGGCCAGAACAGTGAGCTTGCTCAGAACAAAAGAACTGTGCTTCCTACACACGGGACATAACTAGTTCAACTCTGCTTAGGAAACTGAAAAAAACAGTAGCTCCTCTTCAGTCCGATACACTGTACTTGCTAGGAACAGACGCGAGTGCTATTTGTCCTGTGTATGGCAATGGGAGTGCAATAGTGACTTTCCTTACCAGAAAACAACTCTTGCTCGTAGGACCAGAAACTGCATGTGATTCAACTCCATTTAGGACTGGGAAAGAAATGCTAGCTCGCCTTACAAGAAACACACTCTGCTTTTGAGAAAAGAGCACTCTTCTACTCTACTGTGTTTCCTATGGGGTCCAAACAGTGAGCTTGCTCAGAACAAACGAACTGTGATTTCTACACACACGGGCCATATCTAATTCAACTCTGCTTAGGAAACAAACAAGAACAGTAGCTCCTCTTCAGTCCAATACACTGTATTTGCGGGGAACAGACGCGAGTGCTATTTGCACTGTGTATGGCATTGGAGCACAATAGTGACTTGTCTTACCAGAAAATAACTCTTGCTCGTTAGACAAAAAACTGCATGTGACTCAACTCCATTTAGGACTGGGAAACAAACGCTAGCTCGACTTCCAAGAAACACACTGTGCTTTTGAGAAAAGAGCACTCTTCTACTCTACTGTGTTTCCTATGTGTTCCGAACAATGAGCTTGCTCAGAACAAAAAAACTGTGCTTCCTACACACACGGCCATATCTAGTTCAAGTCTGCTTAGGAAACAGACAAGAACAGTAGCTCCTATTCAGTCCGATACACTGTACTTGCTGGGAACAGACACGAGTGCAATTTGCACTGTGTATGGCAAGGGGAGCACAATAGTGACTCCTCTTACCAGAAAAAAACTCTTGGTCGTAGGACAAAAAACTGCATGTGACTCAACTCCATTTAGGACTGGGAAACAAACGCTAGCTCGCCTTACAAGAAACACACTCTGCTTTAGAGAAAAGAGCACTCTTCTACTCTACTGTGTTTCCTATGGTGTCCGAACAGTGAGCTTGCTCAGAACAAAAGAACTGTGCTTCCTACACACATGGCCATATCTAGTTCAACTCTGCTTAGGAAACTGACAAGAACACTAGATCCTCTTCAGTCCAATACACTGTACTTTCTGGGAACAGACGCCAGTGCTGTTTGTCCTGTGTATGGCAGTTGCAGCGCAATAGTGACTCTTCTTACCAGAAAACAACTCTTGCTCGTAGGACCAGAAACTACATGTGATTCAACTCCATTTAGGACTGGGAAACAAAAGCTAGCTCACCTTACAAGAAACACACTCTGATTTAGAGAAAAGAGCACTCTTCTACTCTACTGTGTTTCCTATAGGGCCAGAACAGTGAGCTTGCTCAGAACAAAAGAACTGTGCTTCCTACACACGGGCCATATCTAGTTCAACTCTGCTTAGGAAACTGACAAGAATAGTAGCTCCTATTCAGTCCGATACACTGTATTTGCTGGGAACAGACGCGAGTGCTATTTGCACTGTGTATGGCAATGGGAGCGCAATAGTGAATTTCCTTACCAGAAAACAACTCTTGCTCGTAGGACCAGAAACTGCATGTGATTCAACTCCATTTAGGACTGGGAAACAAATGCTAGCTCGCCTTACATGAAACACACTCTGCTTTTGAGAAAAGAGCACTCTTCTACTCTACTGTGTTTCCTGTGGGGTCCGAACAGTGAGCTTGCTCAGAACAAAATAACTGTGCTTCCTACACACACGGGCCATATCTCATTCAACTCTGCTTAAAAAACTGACAAGAACAGTAGCTCCTCTTCCGTCCAATACACTGTACTTGCGGGGAACAGACGCTAGTGCTATTTGCACTGTGTATGGCAATTGGAGCACAATAATGACTTGTCTTACCAGAAAACAACTTTTGCTCATAGGACAAAAAACTGCTTGTGAATCAACTCCATTTAGGACTGGGAAACAAACGCTAGCTCGCCTTACAAGAAACACACTCCGATTTTGAGAAAAGAGCACTCTTCTACTCTACTGTGTTTCCAATGTGTTCCGAAAAGTGAGCTTGCTCAGAACAAAAAAACTGTGCTTCCTACACACACGGGCATATCTAGTTCAAGTCTGCTTAGGAACCTGACAAGAACAGTAGATCCTCTTCAGTCCAATACACTGTATTTGCTGGGAACAGACGCCAGTGCTATTTGTCCTGTGTATGGCAATGGCAGTGCAATAGTGTCTCTTCTTAAAAGAAAACAACTCTTGCTCATAGGACCAGAAACTGCATGTGATTCCACTCCATTTAGGACTGGGAAACAAACCCTAGCTCGCCTTACAAGAAACACACTCTGCTTTTGAGAAAAGAGCACTCTTCTACTCTACTGTGTTTCCTATAGGGCCAGAACAGTGAGCTTGCTCAGAACAAAAGAACTGTGCTTCCTACACACACGGCCATATCTAGTTCAATTCTGCTTAGGAACCTGACAAGAACAGTAGTTCCTCTTCAGTCCAATACACTGTAATTGCTGGGAACAGACTCCAGTGCTGTTTGTCCTGTGTATAACAATGGAAGCACAATAGTGACTCTTCTTACCAGAAAAAAACTCTTGCTCATAGGACCAGAAACTGCATGTGATTCAACTCCATTTAGGACTGGGAAACAAAAGCTAGCTCACCTTACAAGAAACACACTCTGCTTTAGAGAAAAGAGCACTCTTCTACTCTACTGTGTTTCCTATAGGGCCAGAACAGTGAGCTTGCTCAGAACAAAAGAACTGTGCTTCCTACACACGGGCCATATCTAGTTCAACTCTGCTTAGGAAACTGACAAGAACAGTAGCTCCTCTTCAGTCCGATACACTGTACTTGCTGGGAACAGAAGCGAGTGCTATTTGCACTGTGTATGGCAATGGGAGCGCAATAGTGACTTTCCTTACCAGAAAACAATTCTTGCTCGTAAGACCAGAAACTGCATGTGATTCAACTCCATTTAGGACTGGGAAACAAATGCTAGCTCGCCTTACATGAAACACACTCTGCTTTTGAGAAAAGAGCACTCTTTTACTCTACTGTGTTTCCTATGGGGTCCGAACAGTGAGCTTGCTCAGAACAAAAGAACTGTGCTTCCTACACACGGGCCATATCTAGTTCAACTCTGCTTAGGAAACTGACAAGAACAGTAGATCCTCTTCCGTCCAATACACTGTACTTGCGGGGAACAGACGGGGGTGCTATTTGCACTGTGTATGGCATTTGGAGCACAATAGTGAGTTGTCTTACCAGAAAACAACTATTGCTCATAGGACAAAAAACTGCATGTGACTCAACTCCATTTAGGACTGGGAAACAAACGCTAGCTCGCCTTACAAGAAACACACTCTGCTTTTGATAAAAGAGCACTCTTCTACTCTACTGTGTTTCCTATGGGGTCCGAACATTGAGCTTGCTCAGAACAAAAGAACTGTGCTTCCTACACACACGGCTATATCTAGTTCAATTCTGCTTAGGAACCTGACAAAAAGAGTAGATCCTCTTCAGTCCAATGCACTGTACTTGCTGGGAACAGACGCATGTGCGATTTGCACTGTGTATGGCAATTGGAGCACAATAGTGGCTTGACTTACCAGAAAACAACTCTTGCTCGTAGGACAAAAAACTGCATGTGACTCAACTCCATTTAGGACTGGAAAAGAAATGCTAGCTCGACTTCCAAGAAACACACTCTGCTTTTGAGAAAAGAGCACTCTTCTACTCTACTGTGTTTCCTATGGGGTCCAAACTGTGAGCTTACTCAGAACAAAAGAACTGTGCTTCCTACATGCAAGGACCATATCTAGTTCAATTCTGCTTAGTAAACTGACAAGAACAGTAGCTCCTATTCAGTCCAATACACTGTACTTGCTGGGAAAAGACGCGAGTGCTATTTGCCTTGTAAAGGGCAATGGGAGCGCAATAGTGACTTTCCTTACCAGAAAACAACTCTTGTTCATAGGACCAGAATCTGCATGTGATTCAACTCCATTTAGGACTAGGAAACAAACGCTAGCTCACCTTACAAAAACACACTCTGCTTTTGAGAAAAGAGCACTCTTCTACTCTACTGTGTGTAGATCCTCTTCAGTTCAATACACTGTACTTGCTGGGAACAGACGCCAGTGCTATTTGTCCTGTGTATGGCAATGGCAGCGCAATAGTGACTCTTCCTACCAGAAAACAAATCTTGCTCGTAGGAGAGGAAACTGCATGTGATTCCACTCCATTTAGGACTGGGAAACAAACTCTAGCTCGCTTTACAAGAAACACACTCTGCTTTTGAGAAAAGAGCACTCTTCTTCTCTTCTGTGTTTCCTATAGGGCCAGAACAGTGAGCTTGCTCAGAAAAAAGAACTGTACTTCCTACACACACGGGCCATATCTAGTTCAACTCTGCTTAGGAAACTGAGAAGAACAGTAGCTCCTTTTCAGTCCAATACACTGTACTTGCTGGGAACAGAAGGGAGGGCTATTTGCACTGTGTATGGCAATGGGAGCGCAATAGTGACTTTCCTTACCAGAAAACAACTCCTGTTCGTAGGACCAGAAACTGCATGTGATTCCACTCCATTTAGGACTGGGAAACAAACGCTAGCTCGCCTTACATGAAACACATTCTGCTTTAGAGAAAAGAGCAATCTTCTACTCTACTGTGTTTCCTATGGGGTCCAAACAGTGAGCTTGCTCAGAACAAAAGAACTGTGCTTCCTACACACGCGGGCCATATCTAGTTCAACTCTGCTTAGGAAACTGACAAGAAGAGTAGCTCCTCTTCAGTCCAATACACTGTACTTGCTGGGAAAAGACGCGAGTGCTATTTGTACTGTGGATGGCAATAGGAGCACAATAGTGACTCTTCTTACCAGAAAGCAACTCTTGCTCCTAGGACAAAAAACTGCAAGTGACTCAACTCCATTTAGGACTGGGAAACAAACGCTAGCTCGCCTTACAAGAAACACACTCTGCTTTAGAGAAAAGAGCACTCTTCTACTCTACTGTGTTTCCTCTGGGGCCAGAACAGTGAGCTTGCTCAGAACAAAAGTACTGTGCCTCCTACACACACGGGCCATATCTAGTTCAACTCTGCTTAGGAAACAAACAAGAACAGTAGCTCCTCTTCAGTCCAATACAGTGTACTTGCGGGGAACAGACGCGAGTGCTATTTGCACTGTGTATGGCAATTGGAGAACAATAGTGACTTGTCTTACGAGAAAACAACTCTTGCTCGTAGGACAAAAAACTGAATGTGACTCAACTCCATTTAGGACTGGGAAACAAACGCTAGCTCACCTTACAAGAAACACACTCTGCTTTTGAGAAAAGAGCACTCTTCTACTCTACTGTGTTTCTGATGTGTTCCGAAAAGTGAGCTTGCTCAGAACAAAAAAACTGTGCTTCCTACACACAGGGCCATATCTAGTTCAAGTCTGCTTAGGAAACTGACAAGAACAGTAGCTCCTCTTCAGTCCAATACACTGTAATTGCTGGGAACAGACGCATGTGCTATTTGCACTGTGTATGGCAATGGGAGCGCAATAGTGACTTTCCTTACCAGAAAACAACTCTTGCTCGTAGGACCAGAAACTGCATGTGTTTCCACTCCATTTAGGACTGGGAAACAAATGCTAGCTCGCCTTACAAGAAACACACTCTGCTTTTGAGAAAAGAGCACTCTTCTACTCTACTGTGTTTCCTATAGGGCCAGAACATTGAGCTTGCTCAGAACAAAAGAACTGTGCTTCCTACACACGGGACATAACTAGTTCAACTCTGCTTAGGAAACTGAAATAAACAGTAGCTCCTCTTCAGTCCGATACACTGTACTTGCTGGGAACAGACGCGAGTGCTATTTGTCCTGTGTATGGCAATGGGAGCGCAATAGTGACTTTCCTTACCAGAAAACAACTCTTGCTCGTAGGACCAGAAACTGCATGTGATTCAACTCCATTTAGGACTGGGAAACAAATGCTAGCTCGCCTTACAAGAAACACACTCTGCTTTTGAGAAAAGAGCACTCTTCTTCTCTACTGTGTTTCCTATGGGGTCCAAACAGTGAGCTTGCTCAGAACAAACGAACTGTGATTTCTACACACACGGGCCATATCTAATTCAACTCTGCTTAGGAAACAAACAAGAACAGTAGCTCCTCTTCAGTCCAATACACTGTATTTGCGGGGAACAGACGCGAGTGCTATTTGCACTGTGTATGGCATTGGAGCACAATAGTGACTTGTCTTACCAGAAAATAACTCTTGCTCGTTGGACAAAAAACTGCATGTGACTCAACTCCATTTAGGACTGGGAAACAAACGCTAGCTCGACTTCCAAGAAACACACTGTGCTTTTGAGAAAAGAGCACTCTTCTACTCTACTGTGTTTCCTATGTGTTCCGAACAATGAGCTTGCTCAGAACAAAAAAAATGTGCTTCCTACACACACGGCCATATCTAGTTCAAGTCTGCTTAGGAAACTGACAAGAACAGTAGCTCCTATTCAGTCCGATACACTGTACTTGCTGGGAACAGACACGAGTGCAATTTGCACTGTGTATGGCAAGGGGAGCACAATAGTGACTCCTCTTACCAGAAAAAAACTCTTGCTCGTAGGACAAAAAACTGCATGTGACTCAACTCCATTTAGGACTGGGAAACAAACGCTAGCTCGCCTTACAAGAAACACACTCTGCTTTAGAGAAAAGAGCACTCTTCTACTCTACTGTGTTTCCTATGGTGTCCGAACAGTGAGCTTGCTCAGAACAAAAGAACTGTGCTTCCTACACACATGGCCATATCTAGTTCAACTCTGCTTAGGAACCTGACAAGAACACTAGATCCTCTTCAGTGCAATACACTGTACTTGCTGGGAACAGACGCCAGTGCTATTTGTCCTGTGTATGGCAATGGCAGTGCAATAGTGTCTCTTCTTACCAGAAAACAACTCTTGCTCGTAGGACCAGAAACTGCATGTGATTCCACTCCATTTAGGACTGGGAAACAAACCCTAGCTCGCCTTACAAGAAACACACTCTGCTTTTGAGAAAAGAGCACTCTTCTACTCTACTGTGTTTCCTATAGGGCCAGAATAGTGAGCTTGCTCAGAACAAAAGAACTGTGCTTCCTACACACACGGCCATATCTAGTTCAATTCTGCTTAGGAACCTGACAAGAACAGTAGATCCTCTTCAGTCCAATACACTGTAATTGCTGGGAACAGACTCCAGTGCTGTTTGTCCTGTGTATAACAATGGCAGCGCAATAGTGACTCTTCTTACCAGAAAAAAACTCTTGCTCGTAGGACCAGAAACTGCATGTGATTCAACTCCATTTAGGACTGGGAAACAAAAGCTAGCTCACCTTACAAGAAACACACTCTGCTTTAGAGAAAAGAGCACTCTTCTACTCTACTGTGTTTCCTATAGGGCCAGAACAGTGAGCTTGCTCAGAACAAAAGAACTGTGCTTCCTACACACGGGCCATATCTAGTTCAACTCTGCTTAGGAAACAAACAAGAACAGTAGCTCCTCTTCAGTCCGATACACTGTACTTGCTGGGAACAGAAGCGAGTGCTATTTGCACTGTGTATGGCAATGGGAGCGCAATAGTGACTTTCCTTACCAGAAAACAATTCTTGCTCGTAAGACCAGAAACTGCATGTGATTCTACTCCATTTAGGACTGGGAAACAAATGCTAGCTCGCCTTACATGAAACACACTCTGCTTTTGAGAAAAGAACACTCTTCTACTCTACTGTGTTTCCTATGGGGTCCGAACAGTGAGCTTGCTCAGAACAAAAGAACTGTGCTTCCTACACACACGGGCCATATCTAGTTCAACTCTGCTTAGGAAACTGACAAGAACAGTAGATCCTCTTCCGTCCAATACACTGTACTTGCGGGGAACAGACGGGAGTGCTATTTGCACTGTGTATGGCAATTGGAGCACAATAGTGACTTGTCTTACCAGAAAACAACTATTGCTCATAGGACAAAAAACTGCATGTGACTCAACTCCATTTAGGACTGGGAAACAAACGCTAGCTCGCCTTACAAGAAACACACTCTGCTTTTGATAAAAGAGCAATCTTCTACTCTACTGTGTTTCCTATGGGGTCCGAACATTGAGCTTGCTCAGAACAAAAGAACTGTGCTTCCTACACACACGGCTATATCTAGTTCAATTCTGCTTAGGAACCTGACAAAAAGAGTAGATCCTCTTCAGTCCAATGCACTGTACTTGCTGGGAACAGACGCATGTGCGATTTGCACTGTGTATGGCAATTGGAGCACAATAGTGGCTTGACTTACCAGAAAACAACTCTTGCTCGTAGGACAAAAAACTACATGTGACTCAACTCCATTTAGGACTGGAAAAGAAATGCTAGCTCGACTTCCAAGAAACACACTCTGCTTTTGAGAAAAGAGCACTCTTCTACTCTACTGTGTTTCCTATGTGGTCCAAACTGTGAGCTTACTCAGAACAAAAGAACTGTGCTTCCTACATGCAAGGACCATATCTAGTTCAATACTGCTTAGTAAACTGACAAGAACAGTAGCTCCTATTCAGTCCAATACACTGTACTTGCTGGGAAAAGACGCGAGTGCTATTTGCCTTGTAAAGGGCAATGGGAGCGCAATAGTGACTTTCCTTACCAGAAAACAACTCTTGTTCATAGGACCAGAATCTGCATGTGATTCAACTCCATTTAGGACTAGGAAACAAACGCTAGCTCACCTTACAAAAACACACTCTGCTTTTGAGAAAAGAGCACTCTTCTACTCTACTGTGTTTCCTATGTGTTCCGAAAAGTGAGCTTCCTCTGAACAAAAAAACTGTGCTTCCTACACACGGCCATATCTAGTTCAAGTCTGCTTAGGAACCTGACAAGAACAGTAGATCCTCTTCAGTTCAATACACTGTACTTGCTGGGAACAGACGCCAGTGCTATTTGTCCTGTGTATGGCAATGGCAGCGCAATAGTGACTCTTCTTACCAGAAAACAAATCTTGCTCGTAGGAGAGGAAAATGCATGTGATTCCACTCCATTTAGGACTGGGAAACAAACTCTAGCTCGCTTTACAAGAAACACACTCTGCTTTTGAGAAAAGAGCACTCTTCTACTCTTCTGTGTTTCCTATAGGGCCAAAACAGTGAGCTTGCTCAGAAAAAAGAACTGTACTTCCTACACACACGGGCCATATCTAGTTCAACTCTGCTTAGGAAACTGAGAAGAACAGTAGCTCCTTTTCAGTCCAATACACTGTACTTGCTGGGAACAGACGGGAGGGCTATTTGCACTGTGTATGGCAATGGGAGCGCAATAGTGACTTTCCTTACCAGAAAACAACTCCTGTTCGTAGGACCAGAAACTGCATGTGATTCCACTCCATTTAGGACTGGGAAACAAACGCTAGCTCGCCTTACATGAAACACATTCTGCTTTAGAGAAAAGAGCACTCTTCTACTCTACTGTGTTTCCTATGGGGTCCAAACACTGAGCTTGCTCAGAACAAAAGAACTGTGCTTCCTACACACGCGGGCCATATCTAGTTCAACTCTGCTTAGGAAACTGACAAGAAGAGTAGCTCCTCTTCAGTCCAATACACTGTACTTGCTGGGAAAAGACGCGAGTGCTATTTGTACTGTGTATGGCAATAGGAGCACAATAGTGACTCTTCTTACCAGAAAGCAACTCTTGCTCGTAGGACAAAAAACTGCAAGTGACTCAACTCCATTTAGGACTGGGAAACAAACGCTAGCTCGCCTTACAAGAAACACACTCTGCTTTAGAGAAAAGAGCACTCATCTACTCTACTGTGTTTCCTCTGGGGCCAGAACAGTGAGCTTGCTCAGAACAAAAGTACTGTGCCTCCTACACACACGGGCCGTATCTAGTTCAACTCTGCTTAGGAAACAAACAAGAACAGTAGCTCCTCTTCAGTCCAATACACTGTACTTGCGGGGAACAGACGCGAGTGCTATTTGCACTGTGTATGGCAATTGGAGCACAATAGTGACTTGTCTTACGAGAAAACAACTCTTGCTCGTAGGACAAAAAACTGAATGTGACTCAACTCCATTTAGGACTGGGAAACAAACGCTAGCTCGCCTTACAAGAAACACACTCTGCTTTTGAGAAAAGAGCACTCTTCTACTCTACTGTGTTTCTGATGTGTTCCGAAAAGTGAGCTTGCTCAGAACAAAAAAAACTGTGCTTCCTACACACAGGGCCATATCTAGTTCAAGTCTGCTTAGGAAACTGACAAGAACAGTAGCTCCTCTTCAGTCTGATACACTCTACTTGCTGGGAACAGACGCGAGTGCTATTTTCACTGTGTATGGCAATTGGAGAACAATAGTGACTCGTCTTACCAGAAAAAAACTCTTGCTCGTAGGACAAAAAACTGCATGTGACTCAACTCCATTTAGGACTTGGAAACAAACGCTAGCTCGCCTTACAAGAAACACACTCTGCTTTAGAGAAAAGAGCACTCTTCTACTCTACTGTGTTTCCTATGGGGCCAGAGCAGTGAGCTTGCTCAGAACATTAGAACTGTGCTTCCTACACACAGGGGCCATATCTAGTTCAACTCTGCTTAGGAACCTGACAAGAACAGTAGCTCCTCTTCAGTCCAATACACTGTAATTGCTGGGAACAGACGCATGTGCTATTTGCACTGTGTATGGCAATGGGAGCGCAATAGTGACTTTCCTTACCAGAAAACAACTCTTGCTCGTAGGACCAGAAACTGCATGTGATTCCACTCCATTTAGGACTGGGAAACAAATGCTAGCTCGCCTTACAAGAAACACACTCTGCTTTAGAGAAAAGAGCACTCTTCTACTCTACTGTGTTTCCTCAGGGGCCAGAACAGTGAGCTTGCTCAGAACAAAAGTACTGTGCCTCCTACACACACGGGCCGTATCTAGTTCAACTCTGCTTAGGAAACAAACAAGAACAGTAGCTCCTCTTCAGTCCAATACACTGTACTTGCGGGGAACAGACGCGAGTGCTATTTGCACTGTGTATGGCAATTTGGGCACAATAGTGACTTGTCTTACGAGAAAACAACTCTTGCTCGTAGGACAAAAAACTGAATGTGACTCAACTCCATTTAGGACTGGGAAACAAACGCTAGCTCGCCTTACAAGAAACACACTCTGCTTTTGAGAAAAGAGCACTCTTCTACTCTACTGTGTTTCTGATGTGTTCCGAAAAGTGAGCTTGCTCAGAACAAAAAAACTGTGCTTCCTACACACAGGGCCATATCTAGTTCAAGTCTGCTTAGGAAACTGACAAGAACAGTAGCTCCTCTTCAGTCTGATACACTCTACTTGCTGGGAACAGACGCGAGTGCTATTTGCACTGTGTATGGCAATTGGAGCACAATAGTGACTCGTCTTACCAGAAAAAAACTCTTGCTCGTAGGACAAAAAACTGCATGTGACTCAACTCCATTTAGGACTTGGAAACAAACGCTAGCTCGCCTTACAAGAAACACACTCTGCTTTAGAGAAAAGAGCACTCTTCTACTCTACTGTGTTTCCTATGGGGCCAGAGCAGTGAGCTTGCTCAGAACATTAGAACTGTGCTTCCTACACACAGGGGCCATATCTAGTTCAACTCTGCTTAGGAACCTGACAAGAACAGTAGCTCCTCTTCAGTCCAATACACTGTAATTGCTGGGAACAGACGCATGTGCTATTTGCACTGTGTATGGCAATGGGAGCGCAATAGTGACTTTCCTTACCAGAAAACAACTCTTGCTCGTAGGACCAGAAACTGCATGTGATTCCACTCCATTTAGGACTGGGAAACAAACCCTAGCTCGCCTTACAAGAAACACACTCTGCTTTTGAGAAAAGAGCACTCTTCTACTCTACTGTGTTTCCTATAGGGCCAGAACAGTGAGCTTGCTCAGAACAAAAGAACTGTGCTTCCTACACACGGGCCATAACTAGTTCAACTCTGCTTAGGAAACTGAAAAAAACAGTAGCTCCTCTTCAGTCCGATACACTGTACTTGCTGGGAACAGACGCGAGTGCTATTTGCACTGTGTATGGCAATGGGAGCGCAATAGTGACTTTCCTTACCAGAAAACAACTCTTGCTCGTAGGACCAGAAACTGCATGTGATTCAACTCCATTTAGGACTGGGAAAGAAATGCTAGCTCGCCTTACAAGAAACACACTCTGCTTTTGAGAAAAGAGCACTCTTCTACTCTACTGTGTTTCCTATGGGGTCCGAACAGTGAGCTTGCTCAGAACAAACGAACTGTGATTTCTACACACATGGGCCATATCTAATTCAACTCTGCTTAGGAAACAAACAAGAACAGTAGCTCTTCTTCAGTCCAATACACTGTATTTGCGGGGAACAGACGCGAGTGCTATTTGCACTGTGTATGGCATTGGAGCACAATAGTGACTTGTCTTACAAGAAAATAACTCTTGCTCGTTGGACAAAAAACTGCATGTGACTCAACTCCATTTAGGACTGGGAAACAAACGCTAGTTCGACTTCCAAGAAACACACTGTGCTTTTGAGAAAAGAGCACTCTTCTTCTCTGCTGTTTTTCCTATGTGTTCCGAACAATGAGCTTGCTCAGAACAAAAAAACTGTGCTTCCTACACACACGGCCATATCTAGTTCAAGTCTGCTTAGGAAACTGACAAGAAGAGTAGCTCCTATTCAGTCCGATACACTGTACTTGCTGGGAACAGACACGATTGCAATTTGCACTGTGTATGGCAAGAAGAGCACAATAGTGACTCCTCTTACCAGAAAAAAACTCTTGCTCGTAGGACAAAAAACTGCAAGTGACTCAACTCCATTTAGGACTGGGAAACAAACGCTAGCTCGCCTTACAAGAAACACACTCTGCTTTAGAGAAAAGAGCACTCTTCTACTCTACTGTGTTTCCTCTGGGGCCAGAACAGTGAGCTTGCTCAGAACAAAAGTACTGTGCCTCCTACACACACGGGCCATATCTAGTTCAACTCTGCTTAGGAAACAAACAAGAACAGTAGCTCCTCTTCAGTCCAATACACTGTACTTGCGGGGAACAGACGCGAGTGCTATTTGCACTGTGTATGGCAATTGGAGCACAATAGTGACTTGTCTTACGAGAAAACAACTCTTGCTCGTAGGACAAAAAACTGAATGTGACTCAACTCCATTTAGGACTGGGAAACAAACGCTAGCTCGCCTTACAAGAAACACACTCTGCTTTTGAGAAAAGAGCACTCTTCTACTCTACTGTGTTTCTGATGTGTTCCGAAAAGTGAGCTTGCTCAGAACAAAAAAACTGTGCTTCCTACACACAAGGCCATATCTAGTTCAAGTCTGCTTAGGAAACTGACAAGAACAGTAGCTCCTCTTCAGTCTGATACACTCTACTTGCTGGGAACAGACGCGAGTGCTATTTGCACTGTGTATGGAAATTGGAGCACAATAGTGACTCGTCTTACCAGAAAAAAAGTCTTGCTCGTAGGACAAAAAACTGCATGTGACTCAACTCCATTTAGGACTGGGAAACAAACGCTAGCTCGCCTTACAAGAAACACACTCTGCTTTAGAGAAAAGAGCACTCTTCTACTCTACTGTGTTTCCTATGGGGCCAGAGCAGTGAGCTTGCTCAGAACATTAGAACTGTGCTTCCTACACACAGGGGCCATATCTAGTTCAACTCTGTTTAGGAACCTGACAAGAACAGTAGCTCCTCTTCAGTCCAATACACTGTAATTGCTGGGAACAGACACATGTGCTATTTGCACTGTGTATGGCAATGGGAGCGCAATAGTGACTTTCCTTACCAGAAAACAACTCTTGCTCGTAGGACCAGAAACTGCATGTGATTCCACTCCATTTAGGACTGGGAAACAAATGCTAGCACGCCTTAAAAGAAACACACTCTGCTTTTGAGAAAAGAGCACTCTTCTACTCTACTGTGTTTCCTATGGGGTCCGAACAGTGAGCTTGCTCAGAACAAACGAACTGTGATTTCTACACACATGGGCCATATCTAATTCAACTCTGCTTAGGAAACAAACAAGAACAGTAGCTCTTCTTCAGTCCAATACACTGTATTTGCGGGGAACAGACGCGAGTGCTATTTGCACTGTGTATGGCATTGGAGCACAATAGTGACTTGTCTTACCAGAAAATAACTCTTGCTCGTTGGACAAAAAACTGCATGTGACTCAACTCCATTTAGGACTGGGAAACAAACGCTAGCTCGACTTCCAAGAAACACACTGTGCTTTTGAGAAAAGAGCACTCTTCTACTCTACTGTTTTTCCTATGTGTTCCGAACAATGAGCTTGCTCAGAACAAAAAAAACTGTGCTTCCTACACACACGGCCATATCTAGTTCAAGTCTTCTCAGGAAACTGACAAGAACAGTAGTTCCTATTCAGTACGATACACTGTACTTGCTGGGAACAGACACGAGTGCAATTTGCACTGTGTATGGCAAGGGGAGCACAATAGTGACTCCTCTTACCAGAAAAAAACTCTTGGTCGTAGGACAAAAAACTGCATGTGACTCAACTCCATTTAGGACTGGGAAACAAACGCTAGCTCGCCTTACAAGAAACACACTCTGCTTTAGAGAAAAGGGCACTCTTCTTCTCTACTGTGTTTCCTATGGTGTCCGAACAGTGAGCTTGCTCAGAACAAAAGAACTGTGCTTCCTACACACACGGCCATATCTAGTTCAACTCTGCTTAGGAAACTGACAAGAACACTAGATCCTCTTCAGTCCAATACACTGTACTTTCTGGGAACAGACGCCAGTGCTGTTTGTCCTGTGTATGGCAGTTGCAGCGCAATAGTGACTCTTCTTACCAGAAAACAACTCTTGCTCGTAGGACCAGAAACTACATGTGATTCAACTCCATTTAGGACTGGGAAACAAAAGCTAGCTCACCTTACAAGAAACACACTCTGATTTAGAGAAAAGAGCACTCTTCTACTCTACTGTGTTTCCTATAGGGCCAGAACAGTGAGCTTGCTCAGAACAAAAGAACTGTGCTTCCTACACATGGGCCATATCTAGTTCAACTCTGCTTAGGAAACTGACAAGAATAGTAGCTCCTATTCAGTCCGATACACTGTATTTGCTGGGAACAGACGTGAGTGCTATTTGCACTGTGTATGGCAATGGGAGCGCAATAGTGACTTTCCTTACCAGAAAGCAACTCTTGCTCGTAGGACAAAAAACTGCAAGTGACTCAACTCCATTTAGGACTGGGAAACAAACGCTAGCTCGCCTTACAAGAAACACACTCTGCTTTAGAGAAAAGAGCACTCTTCTACTATACTGTGTTTCCTCTGGGGCCAGAACAGTGAGCTTGCTCAGAACAAAAGTAGTGTGCCTCCTACACACACGGGCCATATCTAGTTCAACTCTGCTTAGGAAACAAACAAGAACAGTAGCTCCTCTTCAGTCCAATACACTGTACTTGCGGGGAACAGACGCGAGTGCTATTTGCACTGGGTATGGCAATTGGAGCACAATAGTGACTTGTCTTACGAGAAAACAACTCTTGCTCGTAGGACAAAAAACTGCATGTGACTCAACTCCATTTAGGACTGGGAAACAAACGCTAGCTCGCCTTACAAGAAACACACTCTGCTTTTGAGAAAAGAGCACTCTTCTACTCTACTGTGTTTCTGATGTGTTCCGAAAAGTGAGCTTGCTCAGAACAAAAAAACTGTGCTTCCTATACACAAGGCCATATCTAGTTCAAGTCTGCTTAGGAAACTGACAAGAACAGTAGCTCCTCTTCAGTCCGATACACTCTACTTGCTGGGATAGACTCATGTGCTATTTGCACTGTGTATGGCAATGGGAGCGCAATAGTGACTTTCCTTACCAGAAAACAACTCTTGCTCGTAGGACCAGAAACTGCATGTGATTCCACTCCATTTAGGACTAAGAAACAAGTGCTAGCTCGCCTTACAAGAAACACACTCTGCTTTTGAGAAAAGAGCACTCTTCTACTCTACTGTGTTTCCTATGGGGTCCGAACAGTGAGCTTGCTCAGAACAAACGAACTGTGATTTCTACACACACGGGCCATATGTAATTCAACTCTGCTAAGGAAACAAACAAGAACAGTAGCTCCTCTTCAGTCCAATACACTGTATTTGCGGGGAACAGACGCGAGTGCTATTTGCACTGTGTATGGCATTGGAGCACAATAGTGACTTGTCTTACCAGAAAAAAACTCTTGCTCGTAGGACAAAAAACTGCATGTGACTCAACTCCATTTAGGACTGGGAAACAAATGCTAGCTCGCCTTACAAGAAACACACTCCGATTTTGAGAAAAGAGCACTCTTCTACTCTACTGTGTTTCCAATATGTCTCGAAAAGTGAGCTTGCTCAGAACAAAAAAACTGTGCTTCCTACACACACGGGCATATCTAGTTCAAGTCTGCTTAGGAACCTGACAAGAACAGTAGATCCTCTTCAGTCCAATACACTGTACTTGCTGGGAACAGACGCCAGTGCTATTTGTCCTGTGCATGGCAATGGCAGTGCAATAGTGTCTCTTCTTAACAGAAAACAACTCTTGCTCGTAGGACCAGAAACTGCATGTGATTCCACTCCATTTAGGACTGGGAAACAAACCCTAGCTCGCCTTACAAGAAACACACTCTGCTTTTGAGAAAAGAGCACTCTTCTACTCTACTGTGTTTCCTATAGGGCCAGAACAGTGAGCTTGCTCAGAACAAAAGAACTGTGCTTCCTACACACACGGCCATATCTAGTTCAATTCTGCTTAGGAACCTGACAAGAACAGTAGATCCTCTTCAGTCCAATACACTGTAATTGCTGCGAACAGACTCCAGTGCTGTTTGTCCTGTGTATAGCAAGGGCAGCGCAATAGTGACTCTTCTTACCAGAAAACAACTCTTGCTCGTAGGACCCGAAACTGCATGTGATTCAACTCCATTTAGGACTGGGAAACAAAAGCTAGCTCACCTTACAAGAAACACACTCTGCTTTAGAGAAAAGAGCACTCTTCTACTCTACTGTGTTTCCTATGGGGTCCGAACATTGAGCTTGCTCAGAACAAAAGAACTGTGCTTCCTACACACACGGCTATATCTAGTTCAATTCTGCTTAGGAACCTGACAAAAAGAGTAGATCCTCTTCAGTCCAATGCACTGTACTTGCTGGGAACAGACGCATGTGCGATTTGCACTGTGTATGGCAATTGGAGCACAATAGTGGCTTGACTTACCAGAAAACAACTCTTGCTCGTAGGACAAAAAACTACATGTGACTCAACTCCATTTAGGACTGGAAAAGAAATGCTAGCTCGACTTCCAAGAAACACACTCTGCTTTTGAGAAAAGAGCACTCTTCTACTCTACTGTGTTTCCTATGGGGTCCAAACTGTGAGCTTACTCAGAACAAAAGAACTGTGCTTCCTACATGCAAGGACCATATCTAGTTCAATACTGCTTAGTAAACTGACAAGAACAGTAGCTCCTATTCAGTCCAATACACTGTACTTGCTGGGAAAAGACGCGAGTGCTATTTGCCTTGTAAAGGGCAATGGGAGCGCAATAGTGACTTTCCTTACCAGAAAACAACTCTTGTTCATAGGACCAGAATCTGCATGTGATTCAACTCCATTTAGGACTAGGAAACAAACGCTAGCTCACCTTACAAAAACACACTCTGCTTTTGAGAAAAGAGCACTCTTCTACTCTACTGTGTTTCCTATGTGTTCCGAAAAGTGAGCTTCCTCTGAACAAAAAAACTGTGCTTCCTACACACGGCCATATCTAGTTCAAGTCTGCTTAGGAACCTGACAAGAACAGTAGATCCTCTTCAGTTCAATACACTGTACTTGCTGGGAACAGACGCCAGTGCTATTTGTCCTGTGTATGGCAATGGCAGCGCAATAGTGACTCTTCTTACCAGAAAACAAATCTTGCTCGTAGGAGAGGAAAATGCATGTGATTCCACTCCATTTAGGACTGGGAAACAAACTCTAGCTCGCTTTACAAGAAACACACTCTGCTTTTGAGAAAAGAGCACTCTTCTACTCTTCTGTGTTTCCTATAGGGCCAAAACAGTGAGCTTGCTCAGAAAAAAGAACTGTACTTCCTACACACACGGGCCATATCTAGTTCAACTCTGCTTAGGAAACTGAGAAGAACAGTAGCTCCTTTTCAGTCCAATACACTGTACTTGCTGGGAACAGACGGGAGGGCTATTTGCACTGTGTATGGCAATGGGAGCGCAATAGTGACTTTCCTTACCAGAAAACAACTCCTGTTCGTAGGACCAGAAACTGCATGTGATTCCACTCCATTTAGGACTGGGAAACAAACGCTAGCTCGCCTTACATGAAACACATTCTGCTTTAGAGAAAAGAGCACTCTTCTACTCTACTGTGTTTCCTATGGGGTCCAAACAGTGAGCTTGCTCAGAACAAAAGAACTGTGCTTCCTACACACGCGGGCCATATCTAGTTCAACTCTGCTTAGGAAACTGACAAGAAGAGTAGCTCCTCTTCAGTCCAATACACTGTACTTGCTGGGAAAAGACGCGAGTGCTATTTGTACTGTGTATGGCAATAGGAGCACAATAGTGACTCTTCTTACCAGAAAGCAACTCTTGCTCGTAGGACAAAAAACTGCAAGTGACTCAACTCCATTTAGGACTGGGAAACAAACGCTAGCTCGCCTTACAAGAAACACACTCTGCTTTAGAGAAAAGAGCACTCTTCTACTCTACTGTGTTTCCTCTGGGGCCAGAACAGTGAGCTTGCTCAGAACAAAAGTACTGTGCCTCCTACACACACGGGCCGTATCTAGTTCAACTCTGCTTAGGAAACAAACAAGAACAGTAGCTCCTCTTCAGTCCAATACACTGTACTTGCGGGGAACAGACGCGAGTGCTATTTGCACTGTGTATGGCAATTGGAGCACAATAGTGACTTGTCTTACGAGAAAACAACTCTTGCTCGTAGGACAAAAAACTGAATGTGACTCAACTCCATTTAGGACTGGGAAACAAACGCTAGCTCGCCTTACAAGAAACACACTCTGCTTTTGAGAAAAGAGCACTCTTCTACTCTACTGTGTTTCTGATGTGTTCCGAAAAGTGAGCTTGCTCAGAACAAAAAAACTGTGCTTCCTACACACAGGGCCATATCTAGTTCAAGTCTGCATAGGAAACTGACAAGAACAGTAGCTCCTCTTCAGTCTGATACACTCTACTTGCTGGGAACAGACGCGAGTGCTATTTGCACTGTGTATGGCAATTGGAGAACAATAGTGACTCGTCTTACCAGAAAAAAACTCTTGCTCGTAGGACAAAAAACTGCATGTGACTCAACTCCATTTAGGACTTGGAAACAAACGCTAGCTCGCCTTACAAGAAACACACTCTGCTTTAGAGAAAAGAGCACTCTTCTACTCTACTGTGTTTCCTATGGGGCCAGAGCAGTGAGCTTGCTCAGAACATTAGAACTGTGCTTCCTACACACAGGGGCCATATCTAGTTCAACTCTGCTTAGGAACCTGACAAGAACAGTAGCTCCTCTTCAGTCCAATACACTGTAATTGCTGGGAACAGACGCATGTGCTATTTGCACTGTGTATGGCAATGGGAGCGCAATAGTGACTTTCCTTACCAGAAAACAACTCTTGCTCGTAAGACCAGAAACTGCATGTGATTCCACTCCATTTAGGACTGGGAAACAAATGCTAGCTCGCCTTACAAGAAACACACTCTGCTTTAGAGAAAAGAGCACTCTTCTACTCTACTGTGTTTCCTCAGGGGCCAGAACAGTGAGCTTGCTCAGAACAAAAGTACTGTGCCTCCTACACACACGGGCCGTATCTAGTTCAACTCTGCTTAGGAAACAAACAAGAACAGTAGCTCCTCTTCAGTCCAATACACTGTACTTGCGGGGAACAGACGCGAGTGCTATTTGCACTGTGTATGGCAATTGGAGCACAATAGTGACTTGTCTTACGAGAAAACAACTCTTGCTCGTAGGACAAAAAACTGAATGTGACTCAACTCCATTTAGGACTGGGAAACAAACGCTAGCTCGCCTTACAAGAAACACACTCTGCTTTTGAGAAAAGAGCACTCTTCTACTCTACTGTGTTTCTGATGTGTTCCGAAAAGTGAGCTTGCTCAGAACAAAAAAACTGTGCTTCCTACACACAGGGCCATATCTAGTTCAAGTCTGCTTAGGAAACTGACAAGAACAGTAGCTCCTCTTCAGTCTGATACACTCTACTTGCTGGGAACAGACGCGAGTGCTATTTGCACTGTGTATGGCAATTGGAGCACAATAGTGACTCGTCTTACCAGAAAAAAACTCTTGCTCGTAGGACAAAAAACTGCATGTGACTCAACTCCATTTAGGACTTGGAAACAAACGCTAGCTCGCCTTACAAGAAACACACTCTGCTTTAGAGAAAAGAGCACTCTTCTACTCTACTGTGTTTCCTATGGGGCCAGAGCAGTGAGCTTGCTCAGAACATTAGAACTGTGCTTCCTACACACAGGGGCCATATCTAGTTCAACTCTGCTTAGGAACCTGACAAGCACAGTAGCTCCTCTTCAGTCCAATACACTGTAATTGCTGGGAACAGACGCATGTGCTATTTGCACTGTGTATGGCAATGGGAGCGCAATAGTGACTTTCCTTACCAGAAAACAACTCTTGCTCGTAGGACCAGAAACTGCATGTGATTCCACTCCATTTAGGACTGGGAAACAAACCCTAGCTCGCCTTACAAGAAACACACTCTGCTTTTGAGAAAAGAGCACTCTTCTACTCTACTGTGTTTCCTATAGGGCCAGAACAGTGAGCTTGCTCAGAACAAAAGAACTGTGCTTCCTACACACGGGCCATAACTAGTTCAACTCTGCTTAGGAAACTGAAAAAAACAGTAGCTCCTCTTCAGTCCGATACACTGTACTTGCTGGGAACAGACGCGAGTGCTATTTGCACTGTGTATGGCAATGGGAGCGCAATAGTGACTTTCCTTACCAGAAAACAACTCTTGCTCGTAGGACCAGAAACTGCATGTGATTCAACTCCATTTAGGACTGGGAAAGAAATGCTAGCTCGCCTTACAAGAAACACACTCTGCTTTTGAGAAAAGAGCACTCTTCTACTCTACTGTGTTTCCTATGGGGTCCGAACAGTGAGCTTGCTCAGAACAAACGAACTGTGATTTCTACACACATGGGCCATATCTAATTCAACTCTGCTTAGGAAACAAACAAGAACAGTAGCTCTTCTTCAGTCCAATACACTGTATTTGCGGGGAACAGACGCGAGTGCTATTTGCACTGTGTATGGCATTGGAGCACAATAGTGACTTGTCTTACAAGAAAATAACTCTTGCTCGTTGGACAAAAAACTGCATGTGACTCAACTCCATTTAGGACTGGGAAACAAACGCTAGTTCGACTTCCAAGAAACACACTGTGCTTTTGAGAAAAGAGCACTCTTCTTCTCTGCTGTTTTTCCTATGTGTTCCGAACAATGAGCTTGCTCAGAACAAAAAAACTGTGCTTCCTACACACACAGCCATATCTAGTTCAAGTCTGCTTAGGAAACTGACAAGAAGAGTAGCTCCTATTCAGTCCGATACACTGTACTTGCTGGGAACAGACACGATTGCAATTTGCACTGTGTATGGCAAGGGGAGCACAATAGTGACTCCTCTTACCAGAAAAAAACTCTTGCTCGTAGGACAAAAAACTGCAAGTGACTCAACTCCATTTAGGACTGGGAAACAAACGCTAGCTCGCCTTACAAGAAACACACTCTGCTTTAGAGAAAAGAGCACTCTTCTACTCTACTGTGTTTCCTCTGGGGCCAGAACAGTGAGCTTGCTCAGAACAAAAGTACTGTGCCTCCTACACACACGGGCCATATCTAGTTCAACTCTGCTTAGGAAACAAACAAGAACAGTAGCTCCTCTTCAGTCCAATACACTGTACTTGCGGGGAACAGACGCGAGTGCTATTTGCACTGTGTATGGCAATTGGAGCACAATAGTGACTTGTCTTACGAGAAAACAACTCTTGCTCGTAGGACAAAAAACTGCATGTGACTCAACTCCATTTAGGACTGAGAAACAAACGCTAGCTCGCCTTACAAGAAACACACTCTGCTTTTGAGAAAAGAGCACTCTTCTACTCTACTGTGTTTCTGATGTGTTCCGAAAAGTGAGCTTGCTCAGAACAAAAAAACTGTGCTTCCTACACACAGGGCCATATCTAGTTCAACTCTGCTTAGGAAACTGACAAGAACAGTAGCTCCTCTTCAGTCCGATACACTCTACTTGCTGGGAACAGACGCGAGTGCTATTTGCACTGTGTATGGAAATTGGAGCACAATAGTGACTCGTCTTACCAGAAAAAAACTCTTGCTCGTAGGACAAAAAACTGCATGTGACTCAACTCCATTTAGGACTGGGAAACAAACGCTAGCTCGCCTTACAAGAAACACACTCTGCTTTAGAGAAAAGAGCACTCTTCTACTCTACTGTGTTTCCTATGGGGCCAGAGCAGTGAGCTTGCTCAGAACATTAGAACTGTGCTTCCTACACACAGGGGCCATATCTAGTTCAACTCTGTTTAGGAACCTGACAAGAACAGTAGCTCCTCTTCAGTCCAATACACTGTAATTGCTGGGAACAGACACATGTGCTATTTGCACTGTGTATGGCAATGGGAGCGCAATAGTGACTTTCCTTACCAGAAAACAACTCTTGCTCGTAGGACCAGAAACTGCATGTGATTCCACTCCATTTAGGACTGGGAAACAAATGCTAGCACGCCTTAAAAGAAACACACTCTGCTTTTGAGAAAAGAGCACTCTTCTACTCTACTGTGTTTCCTATGGGGTCCGAACAGTGAGCTTGCTCAGAACAAACGAACTGTGATTTCTACACACATGGGCCATATCTAATTCAACTCTGCTTAGGAAACAAACAAGAACAGTAGCTCTTCTTCAGTCCAATACACTGTATTTGCGGGGAACAGACGCGAGTGCTATTTGCACTGTGTATGGCATTGGAGCACAATAGTGACTTGTCTTACCAGAAAATAACTCTTGCTCGTTGGACAAAAAACTGCATGTGACTCAACTCCATTTAGGACTGGGAAACAAACGCTAGCTCGACTTCCAAGAAACACACTGTGCTTTTGAGAAAAGAGCACTCTTCTACTCTACTGTTTTTCCTATGTGTTCCGAACAATGAGCTTGCTCAGAACAAAAAAAACTGTGCTTCCTACACACACGGCCATATCTAGTTCAAGTCTGCTCAGGAAACTGACAAGAACAGTAGTTCCTATTCAGTACGATACACTGTACTTGCTGGGAACAGACACGAGTGCAATTTGCACTGTGTATGGCAAGGGGAGCACAATAGTGACTCCTCTTACCAGAAAAAAACTCTTGGTCGTAGGACAAAAAACTGCATGTGACTCAACTCCATTTAGGACTGGGAAACAAACGCTAGCTCGCCTTACAAGAAACACACTCTGCTTTAGAGAAAAGAGCACTCTTCTACTCTACTGTGTTTCCTATGGTGTCCGAACAGTGAGCTTGCTCAGAACAAAAGAACTGTGCTTCCTACACACACGGCCATATCTAGTTCAACACTGCTTAGGAAACTGACAAGAACACTAGATCCTCTTCAGTCCAATACACTGTACTTTCTGGGAACAGACGCCAGTGCTGTTTGTCCTGTGTATGGCAGTTGCAGCGCAATAGTGACTCTTCTTACCAGAAAACAACTCTTGCTCGTAGGACCAGAAACTACATGTGATTCAACTCCATTTAGGACTGGGAAACAAAAGCTAGCTCACCTTACAAGAAACACACTCTGCTTTTGAGAAAAGAGCACTCTTCTACTCTACTGTGTTTCCTATAGGGCCAGAACAGTGAGCTTGCTCAGAACAAAAGAACTGTGCTTCCTACACATGGGCCATATCTAGTTCAACTCTGCTTAGGAAACTGACAAGAATAGTAGCTCCTATTCAGTCCGATACACTGTATTTGCTGGGAACAGACGTGAGTGCTATTTGCACTGTGTATGGCAATGGGAGCGCAATAGTGACTTTCCTTACCAGAAAGCAACTCTTGCTCGTAGGACAAAAAACTGCAAGTGACTCAACTCCATTTAGGACTGGGAAACAAACGCTAGCTTGCCTTACAAGAAACACACTCTGCTTTAGAGAAAAGAGCACTCTTCTACTCTACTGTGTTTCCTCTGGGGCCAGAACAGTGAGCTTGCTCAGAACAAAAGTAGTGTGCCTCCTACACACACGGGCCATATCTAGTTCAACTCTGCTTAGGAAACAAACAAGAACAGTAGCTCCTCTTCAGTCCAATACACTGTACTTGCGGGGAACAGACGCGAGTGCTATTTGCACTGGGTATGGCAATTGGAGCACAATAGTGACTTGTCTTACGCGAAAACAACTCTTGCTCGTAGGACAAAAAACTGCATGTGACTCAACTCCATTTAGGACTGGGAAACAAACGCTAGCTCGCCTTACAAGAAACACACTCTGCTTTTGAGAAAAGAGCACTCTTCTACTCTACTGTGTTTCTGATGTGTTCCGAAAAGTGAGCTTGCTCAGAACAAAAAAACTGTGCTTCCTACACACAAGGCCATATCTAGTTCAAGTCTGCTTAGGAAACTGACAAGAACAGTAGCTCCTCTTCAGTCCGATACACTCTACTTGCTGGGATCAGACTCATGTGCTATTTGCACTGTGTATGGCAATGGGAGCGCAATAGTGACTTTCCTTACCAGAAAACAACTCTTGCTCGTAGGACCAGAAACTGCATGTGATTCCACTCCATTTAGGACTGGGAAACAAGTGCTAGCTCGCCTTACAAGAAACACACTCTGCTTTTGAGAAAAGAGCACTCTTCTACTCTACTGTGTTTCCTATGGGGTCCGAACAGTGAGCTTGCTCAGAACAAACGAACTGTGATTTCTACACACACGGGCCATATGTAATTCAACTCTGCTTAGGAAACAAACAAGAACAGTAGCTCCTCTTCAGTCCAATACACTGTATTTGCGGGGAACAGACGCGAGTGCTATTTGCACTGTGTATGGCATTGGAGCACAATAGTGACTTGTCTTACCAGAAAAAAACTCTTGCTTGTAGGACAAAAAACTGCATGTGACTCAACTCCATTTAGGACTGGGAAACAAACGCTAGCTCGCCTTACAAGAAACACACTCCGATTTTGAGAAAAGAGCACTCTTCTACTCTACTGTGTTTCCAATATGTCTCGAAAAGTGAGCTTGCTCAGAACAAAAAAACTGTGCTTCCTACACACACGGGCATATCTAGTTCAAGTCTGCTTAGGAACCTGACAAGAACAGTAGATCCTCTTCAGTCCAATACACTGTACTTGCTGGGAACAGACGCCAGTGCTATTTGTCCTGTGCATGGCAATGGCAGTGCAATAGTGTCTCTTCTTACCAGAAAACAACTCTTGCTCGTAGGACCAGAAACTGCATGTGATTCCACTCCATTTAGGACTGGGAAACAAACCCTAGCTCGCCTTACAAGAAACACACTTTGCTTTTGAGAAAAGAGCACTCTTCTACTCTACTGTGTTTCCTATAGGGCCAGAACAGTGAGCTTGCTCAGAACAAAAGAACTGTGCTTCCTACACACACGGCCATATCTAGTTCAACACTGCTTAGGAAACTGACAAGAACACTAGATCCTCTTCAGTCCAATACACTGTACTTTCTGGGAACAGACGCCAGTGCTGTTTGTCCTGTGTATGGCAGTTGCAGCGCAATAGTGACTCTTCTTACCAGAAAACAACTCTTGCTCGTAGGACCAGAAACTACATGTGATTCAACTCCATTTAGGACTGGGAAACAAAAGCTAGCTCACCTTACAAGAAACACACTCTGCTTTTGAGAAAAGAGCACTCTTCTACTCTACTGTGTTTCCTATAGGGCCAGAACAGTGAGCTTGCTCAGAACAAAAGAACTGTGCTTCCTACACATGGGCCATATCTAGTTCAACTCTGCTTAGGAAACTGACAAGAATAGTAGCTCCTATTCAGTCCGATACACTGTATTTGCTGGGAACAGACGTGAGTGCTATTTGCACTGTGTATGGCAATGGGAGCGCAATAGTGACTTTCCTTACCAGAAAGCAACTCTTGCTCGTAGGACAAAAAACTGCAAGTGACTCAACTCCATTTAGGACTGGGAAACAAACGCTAGCTTGCCTTACAAGAAACACACTCTGCTTTAGAGAAAAGAGCACTCTTCTACTCTACTGTGTTTCCTCTGGGGCCAGAACAGTGAGCTTGCTCAGAACAAAAGTAGTGTGCCTCCTACACACACGGGCCATATCTAGTTCAACTCTGCTTAGGAAACAAACAAGAACAGTAGCTCCTCTTCAGTCCAATACACTGTACTTGCGGGGAACAGACGCGAGTGCTATTTGCACTGGGTATGGCAATTGGAGCACAATAGTGACTTGTCTTACGCGAAAACAACTCTTGCTCGTAGGACAAAAAACTGCATGTGACTCAACTCCATTTAGGACTGGGAAACAAACGCTAGCTCGCCTTACAAGAAACACACTCTGCTTTTGAGAAAAGAGCACTCTTCTACTCTACTGTGTTTCTGATGTGTTCCGAAAAGTGAGCTTGCTCAGAACAAAAAAACTGTGCTTCCTACACACAAGGCCATATCTAGTTCAAGTCTGCTTAGGAAACTGACAAGAACAGTAGCTCCTCTTCAGTCCGATACACTCTACTTGCTGGGATCAGACTCATGTGCTATTTGCACTGTGTATGGCAATGGGAGCGCAATAGTGACTTTCCTTACCAGAAAACAACTCTTGCTCGTAGGACCAGAAACTGCATGTGATTCCACTCCATTTAGGACTGGGAAACAAGTGCTAGCTCGCCTTACAAGAAACACACTCTGCTTTTGAGAAAAGAGCACTCTTCTACTCTACTGTGTTTCCTATGGGGTCCGAACAGTGAGCTTGCTCAGAACAAACGAACTGTGATTTCTACACACACGGGCCATATGTAATTCAACTCTGCTTAGGAAACAAACAAGAACAGTAGCTCCTCTTCAGTCCAATACACTGTATTTGCGGGGAACAGACGCGAGTGCTATTTGCACTGTGTATGGCATTGGAGCACAATAGTGACTTGTCTTACCAGAAAAAAACTCTTGCTTGTAGGACAAAAAACTGCATGTGACTCAACTCCATTTAGGACTGGGAAACAAACGCTAGCTCGCCTTACAAGAAACACACTCCGATTTTGAGAAAAGAGCACTCTTCTACTCTACTGTGTTTCCAATATGTCTCGAAAAGTGAGCTTGCTCAGAACAAAAAAACTGTGCTTCCTACACACACGGGCATATCTAGTTCAAGTCTGCTTAGGAACCTGACAAGAACAGTAGATCCTCTTCAGTCCAATACACTGTACCTGCTGGGAACAGACGCCAGTGCTATTTGTCCTGTGCATGGCAATGGCAGTGCAATAGTGTCTCTTCTTACCAGAAAACAACTCTTGCTCGTAGGACCAGAAACTGCATGTGATTCCACTCCATTTAGGACTGGGAAACAAACCCTAGCTCGCCTTACAAGAAACACACTTTGCTTTTGAGAAAAGAGCACTCTTCTACTCTACTGTGTTTCCTATAGGGCCAGAACAGTGAGCTTGCTCAGAACAAAAGAACTGTGCTTCCTACACACACGGCCATATCTAGTTCAATTCTGCTTAGGAACCTGACAAGAACAGTAGATCCTCTTCAGTCCAATACACTGTAATTGCTGCGAACAGACTCCAGTGCTGTTTGTCCTGTGTATAGCAATGGCAGCGCAATAGTGACTCTTCTTACCAGAAAACAACTCTTGCTCGTAGGACCCGAAACTGCATGTGATTCAACTCCATTTAGGACTGGGAAACAAAAGCTAGCTCACCTTACAAGAAACACACTCTGCTTTAGAGAAAAGAGCACTCTTCTACTCTACTGTGTTTCCTATAGGGCCAGAACAGTGAGCTTGCTCAGAACAAAAGAACTGTGCTTCCTACACACGGGCCATATCTAGTTCAACTCTGCTTAGGAAACTGACAAGAACAGTAGCTCCTCTTCAGTCCGATACACTGTACTTGCTGGGAACAGAAGCGAGTGCTATTTGCACTGTGTATGGCAATGGGAGCGCAATAGTGACTTTCCTTACCAGAAAACAATTCTTGCTCGTAAGACCAGAAACTGCATGTGATTCAACTCCATTTAGGACTGGGAAACAAACGCTAGCTCGCCTTACATGAAACACACTCTGCTTTTGAGAAAAGAGCACTCTTTTACTCTACTGTGTTTCCTATGGGGTCCGAACAGTGAGCTTGCTCAGAACAAAAGAACTGTGCTTCCTACACACACGGGCCATATCTAGTTCAACTCTGCTTAGGAAACTGACAAGAACAGTAGATCCTCTTCCGTCCAATACACTGTACTTGCGGGGAACAGACGGGAGTGCTATTTGCACTGTGTATGGCAATTGGAGCACAATAGTGACTTGTCTTACCAGAAAACAACTATTGCTCATAGGACAAAAAACTGCATGTGACTCAACTCCATTTAGGACTGGGAAACAAACGCTAGCTCGCCTTACAAGAAACACACTCTGCTTTTGAGAAAAGAGCACTCTTCTACTCTACTGTGTTTCTGATGTGTTCCGAAAAGTGAGCTTGCTCAGAACAAAAAAACTGTGCTTCCTACACACAGGGCCATATCTAGTTCAAGTCTGCTTAGGAAACTGACAAGAACAGTAGCTCCTCTTCAGTCTGATACACTCTACTTGCTGGGAACAGACGCGAGTGCTATTTGCACTGTGTATGGCAATTGGAGAACAATAGTGACTCGTCTTACCAGAAAAAAACTCTTGCTCGTAGGACAAAAAACTGCATGTGACTCAACTCCATTTAGGACTTGGAAACAAACGCTAGCTCGCCTTACAAGAAACACACTCTGCTTTAGAGAAAAGAGCACTCTTCTACTCTACTGTGTTTCCTATGGGGCCAGAGCAGTGAGCTTGCTCAGAACATTAGAACTGTGCTTCCTACACACAGGGGCTATATCTAGTTCAACTCTGCTTAGGAACCTGACAAGAACAGTAGCTCCTCTTCAGTCCAATACACTGTAATTGCTGGGAACAGACGCATGTGCTATTTGCACTGTGTATGGCAATGGGAGCGCAATAGTGACTTTCCTTACCAGAAAACAACTCTTGCTCGTAGGACCAGAAACTGCATGTGATTCCACTCCATTTAGGACTGGGAAACAAATGCTAGCTCGCCTTACAAGAAACACACTCTGCTTTAGAGAAAAGAGCACTCTTCTACTCTACTGTGTTTCCTCAGGGGCCAGAACAGTGAGCTTGCTCAGAACAAAAGTACTGTGCCTCCTACACACACGGGCCGTATCTAGTTCAACTCTGCTTAGGAAACAAACAAGAACAGTAGCTCCTCTTCAGTCCAATACACTGTACTTGCGGGGAACAGACGCGAGTGCTATTTGCACTGTGTATGGCAATTGGAGCACAATAGTGACTTGTCTTACGAGAAAACAACTCTTGCTCGTAGGACAAAAAACTGAATGTGACTCAACTCCATTTAGGACTGGGAAACAAACGCTAGCTCGCCTTACAAGAAACACACTCTGCTTTTGAGAAAAGAGCACTCTTCTACTCTACTGTGTTTCTGATGTGTTCCGAAAAGTGAGCTTGCTCAGAACAAAAAAACTGTGCTTCCTACACACAGGGCCATATCTAGTTCAAGTCTGCTTAGGAAACTGACAAGAACAGTAGCTCCTCTTCAGTCTGATACACTCTACTTGCTGGGAACAGACGCGAGTGCTATTTGCACTGTGTATGGCAATTGGAGCACAATAGTGACTCGTCTTACCAGAAAAAAAACTCTTGCTCATAGGACAAAAAACTGCATGTGACTCAACTCCATTTAGGACTTGGAAACAAACGCTAGCTCGCCTTACAAGAAACACACTCTGCTTTAGAGAAAAGAGCACTCTTCTACTCTACTGTGTTTCCTATGGGGCCAGAGCAGTGAGCTTGCTCAGAACATTAGAACTGTGCTTCCTACACACAGGGGCCATATCTAGTTCAACTCTGCTTAGGAACCTGACAAGAACAGTAGCTCCTCTACAGTCCAATACACTGTAATTGCTGGGAACAGACGCATGTGCTATTTGCACTGTGTATGGCAATGGGAGCGCAATAGTGACTTTCCTTACCAGAAAACAACTCTTGCTCGTAGGACCAGAAACTGCATGTGATTCCACTCCATTTAGGACTGGGAAACAAACCCTAGCTCGCCTTACAAGAAACACACTCTGCTTTTGAGAAAAGAGCACTCTTCTACTCTACTGTGTTTCCTATAGGGCCAGAACAGTGAGCTTGCTCAGAACAAAAGAACTGTGCTTCCTACACACGGGCCATAACTAGTTCAACTCTGCTTAGGAAACTGAAAAAAACAGTAGCTCCTCTTCAGTCCGATACACTGTACTTGCTGGGAACAGACGCGAGTGCTATTTGCACTGTGTATGGCAATGGGAGCGCAATAGTGACTTTCCTTACCAGAAAACAACTCTTGCTCGTAGGACCAGAAACTGCATGTGATTCAACTCCATTTAGGACTGGGAAAGAAATGCTAGCTCGCCTTACAAGAAACACACTCTGCTTTTGAGAAAAGAGCACTCTTCTACTCTACTGTGTTTCCTATGGGGTCCGAACAGTGAGCTTGCTCAGAACAAACGAACTGTGATTTCTACACACATGGGCCATATCTAATTCAACTCTGCTTAGGAAACAAACAAGAACAGTAGCTCTTCTTCAGTCCAATACACTGTATTTGCGGGGAACAGACGCGAGTGCTATTTGCACTGTGTATGGCATTGGAGCACAATAGTGACTTGTCTTACAAGAAAATAACTCTTGCTCGTTGGACAAAAAACTGCATGTGACTCAACTCCATTTAGGACTGGGAAACAAACGCTAGTTCGACTTCCAAGAAACACACTGTGCTTTTGAGAAAAGAGCACTCTTCTTCTCTGCTGTTTTTCCTATATGTTCCGAACAATGAGCTTGCTCAGAACAAAAAAACTGTGCTTCCTACACACACAGCCATATCTAGTTCAAGTCTGCTTAGGAAACTGACAAGAAGAGTAGCTCCTATTCAGTCCGATACACTGTACTTGCTGGGAACAGACACGATTGCAATTTGCACTGTGTATGGCAAGGGGAGCACAATAGTGACTCCTCTTACCAGAAAAAAACTCTTGCTCGTAGGACAAAAAACTGCAAGTGACTCAACTCCATTTAGGACTGGGAAACAAACGCTAGCTCGCCTTACAAGAAACACACTCTGCTTTAGAGAAAAGAGCACTCTTCTACTCTACTGTGTTTCCTCTGGGGCCAGAACAGTGAGCTTGCTCAGAACAAAAGTACTGTGCCTCCTACACACACGGGCCATATCTAGTTCAACTCTGCTTAGGAAACAAACAAGAACAGTAGCTCCTCTTCAGTCCAATACACTGTACTTGCGGGGAACAGACGCGAGTGCTATTTGCACTGTGTATGGCAATTGGAGCACAATAGTGACTTGTCTTACGAGAAAACAACTCTTGCTCGTAGGACAAAAAACTGCATGTGACTCAACTCCATTTAGGACTGGGAAACAAACGCTAGCTCGCCTTACAAGAAACACACTCTGCTTTTGAGAAAAGAGCACTCTTCTACTCTACTGTGTTTCTGATGTGTTCCGAAAAGTGAGCTTGCTCAGAACAAAAAAACTGTGCTTCCTACACACAAGGCCATATCTAGTTCAACTCTGCTTAGGAAACTGACAAGAACAGTAGCTCCTCTTCAGTCCGATACACTCTACTTGCTGGGAACAGACGCGAGTGCTATTTGCACTGTGTATGGAAATTGGAGCACAATAGTGACTCGTCTTACCAGAAAAAAACTCTTGCTCGTAGGACAAAAAACTGCATGTGACTCAACTCCATTTAGGACTGGGAAACAAACGCTAGCTCGCCTTACAAGAAACACACTCTGCTTTAGAGAAAAGAGCACTCTTCTACTCTACTGTGTTTCCTATGGGGCCAGAGCAGTGAGCTTGCTCAGAACATTAGAACTGTGCTTCCTACACACAGGGGCCATATCTAGTTCAACTCTGTTTAGGAACCTGACAAGAACAGTAGCTCCTCTTCAGTCCAATACACTGTAATTGCTGGGAACAGACACATGTGCTATTTGCACTGTGTATGGCAATGGGAGCGCAATAGTGACTTTCCTTACCAGAAAACAACTCTTGCTCGTAGGACCAGAAACTGCATGTGATTCCACTCCATTTAGGACTGGGAAACAAATGCTAGCACGCCTTAAAAGAAACACACTCTGCTTTTGAGAAAAGAGCACTCTTCTACTCTACTGTGTTTCCTATGGGGTCCGAACAGTGAGCTTGCTCAGAACAAACGAACTGTGATTTCTACACACATGGGCCATATCTAATTCAACTCTGCTTAGGAAACAAACAAGAACAGTAGCTCTTCTTCAGTCCAATACACTGTATTTGCGGGGAACAGACGCGAGTGCTATTTGCACTGTGTATGGCATTGGAGCACAATAGTGACTTGTCTTACCAGAAAATAACTCTTGCTCGTTGGACAAAAAACTGCATGTGACTCAACTCCATTTAGGACTGGGAAACAAACGCTAGCTCGACTTCCAAGAAACACACTGTGCTTTTGAGAAAAGAGCACTCTTCTACTCTACTGTTTTTCCTATGTGTTCCGAACAATGAGCTTGCTCAGAACAAAAAAAACTGTGCTTCCTACACACACGGCCATATCTAGTTCAAGTCTGCTCAGGAAACTGACAAGAACAGTAGTTCCTATTCAGTACGATACACTGTACTTGCTGGGAACAGACACGAGTGCAATTTGCACTGTGTATGGCAAGGGGAGCACAATAGTGACTCCTCTTACCAGAAAAAAACTCTTGGTCGTAGGACAAAAAACTGCATGTAACTCAACTCCATTTAGGACTGGGAAACAAACGCTAGCTCGCCTTACAAGAAACACACTCTGCTTTAGAGAAAAGAGCACTCTTCTACTCTACTGTGTTTCCTATGGTGTCCGAACAGTGAGCTTGCTCAGAACAAAAGAACTGTGCTTCCTACACACACGGCCATATCTAGTTCAACTCTGCTTAGGAAACTGACAAGAACACTAGATCCTCTTCAGTCCAATACACTGTACTTTCTGGGAACAGACGCCAGTGCTGTTTGTCCTGTGTATGGCAGTTGCAGCGCAATAGTGACTCTTCTTACCAGAAAACAACTCTTGCTCGTAGGACCAGAAACTACATGTGATTCAACTCCATTTAGGACTGGGAAACAAAAGCTAGCTCACCTTACAAGAAACACACTCTGATTTAGAGAAAAGAGCACTCTTCTACTCTACTGTGTTTCCTATAGGGCCAGAACAGTGAGCTTGCTCAGAACAAAAGAACTGTGCTTCCTACACATGGGCCATATCTAGTTCAACTCTGCTTAGGAAACTGACAAGAATAGTAGCTCCTATTCAGTCCGATACACTGTATTTGCTGGGAACAGACGTGAGTGCTATTTGCACTGTGTATGGCAATGGGAGCGCAATAGTGACTTTCCTTACCAGAAAGCAACTCTTGCTCGTAGGACAAAAAACTGCAAGTGACTCAACTCCATTTAGGACTGGGAAACAAACGCTAGCTCGCCTTACAAGAAACACACTCTGCTTTAGAGAAAAGAGCACTCTTCTACTCTACTGTGTTTCCTCTGGGGCCAGAACAGTGAGCTTGCTCAGAACAAAATAACTGTGCTTCCTACACACACGGGCCATATCTAGTTCAACTCTGCTTAGGAAACAAACAAGAACAGTAGCTCCTCTTCAGTCCAATACACTGTACTTGCGGGGAACAGACGCGAGTGCTATTTGCACTGGGTATGGCAATTGGAGCACAATAGTGACTTGTCTTACGAGAAAACAACTCTTGCTCGTAGGACAAAAAACTGCATGTGACTCAACTCCATTTAGGACTGGGAAACAAACGCTAGCTCGCCTTACAAGAAACACACTCTGCTTTTGAGAAAAGAGCACTCTTCTACTCTACTGTGTTTCTGATGTGTTCCGAAAAGTGAGCTTGCTCAGAACAAAAAAACTGTGCTTCCTACACACAAGGCCATATCTAGTTCAAGTCTGCTTAGGAAACTGACAAGAACAGTAGCTCCTCTTCAGTCCGATACACTCTACTTGCTGGGATCAGACTTATGTGCTATTTGCACTGTGTATGGCAATGGGAGCGCAATAGTGACTTTCCTTACCAGAAAACAACTCTTGCTCGTAGGACCAGAAACTGCATGTGATTCCACTCCATTTAGGACTGGGAAACAAGTGCTAGCTCGCCTTACAAGAAACACACTCTGCTTTTGAGAAAAGAGCACTCTTCTACTCTACTGTGTTTCCTATGGGGTCCGAACAGTGAGCTTGCTCAGAACAAACGAACTGTGATTTCTACACACACGGGCCATATGTAATTCAACTCTGCTTAGGAAACAAACAAGAACAGTAGCTCCTCTTCAGTCCAATACACTGTATTTGCGGGGAACAGACGCGAGTGCTATTTGCACTGTGTATGGCATTGGAGCACAATAGTGACTTGTCTTACCAGAAAAAAACTCTTGCTCGTAGGACAAAAAACTGCATGTGACTCAACTCCATTTAGGACTGGGAAACAAACGCTAGCTCGCCTTACAAGAAACAAACTCCAATTTTGAGAAAAGAGCACTCTTCTACTCTACTGTGTTTCCAATATGTCTCGAAAAGTGAGCTTGCTCAGAACAAAAAAACTGTGCTTCCTACACACACGGGCATATCTAGTTCAAGTCTGCTTAGGAACCTGACAAGAACAGTAGATCCTCTTCAGTCCAATACACTGTACTTGCTGGGAACAGACGCCAGTGCTATTTGTCCTGTGCATGGCAATGGCAGTGCAATAGTGTCTCTTCTTACCAGAAAACAACTCTTGCTCGTAGGACCAGAAACTGCATGTGATTCCACTCCATTTAGGACTGGGAAACAAACCCTAGCTCGCCTTACATGAACCACACTCTGCTTTTGAGAAAAGAGCACTCTTCTACTCTACTGTGTTTCCTATGGGGTCCGAACAGTGAGCTTGCTCAGAACAAACGAACTGTGATTTCTACACACACGGGCCATATGTAATTCAACTCTGCTTAGGAAACAAACAAGAACAGTAGCTCCTCTTCAGTCCAATACACTGTATTTGCGGGGAACAGACGCGAGTGCTATTTGCACTGTGTATGGCATTGGAGCACAATAGTGACTTGTCTTACCAGAAAAAAACTCTTGCTCGTAGGACAAAAAACTGCATGTGACTCAACTCCATTTAGGACTGGGAAACAAACGCTAGCTCGCCTTACAAGAAACACACTCTGCTTTAGAGAAAAGAGCACTCTTCTACTCTACTGTGTTTCTGATGTGTTCCGAAAAGTGAGCTTGCTCAGAACAAAAAAACTGTGCTTCCTACACACAAGGCCATATCTAGTTCAAGTCTGCTTAGGAAACTGACAAGAACAGTAGCTCCTCTTCAGTCCAATACACTGTACTTTCTGGGAACAGACGCCAGTGCTGTTTGTCCTGTGTATGGCAGTTGCAGCGCAATAGTGACTCTTCTTACCAGAAAACAACTCTTGCTCGTAGGACCAGAAACTACATGTGATTCAACTCCATTTAGGACTGGGAAACAAAAGCTAGCTCACCTTACAAGAAACACACTCTGCTTTTGAGAAAAGAGCACTCTTCTACTCTACTGTGTTTCCTATAGGGCCAGAACAGTGAGCTTGCTCAGAACAAAAGAACTGTGCTTCCTACACATGGGCCATATCTAGTTCAACTCTGCTTAGGAAACTGACAAGAATAGTAGCTCCTATTCAGTCCGATACACTGTATTTGCTGGGAACAGACGTGAGTGCTATTTGCACTGTGTATGGCAATGGGAGCGCAATAGTGACTTTCCTTACCAGAAAGCAACTCTTGCTCGTAGGACAAAAAACTGCAAGTGACTCAACTCCATTTAGGACTGGGAAACAAACGCTAGCTTGCCTTACAAGAAACACACTCTGCTTTAGAGAAAAGAGCACTCTTCTACTCTACTGTGTTTCCTCTGGGGCCAGAACAGTGAGCTTGCTCAGAACAAAAGTAGTGTGCCTCCTACACACACGGGCCATATCTAGTTCAACTCTGCTTAGGAAACAAACAAGAACAGTAGCTCCTCTTCAGTCCAATACACTGTACTTGCGGGGAACAGACGCGAGTGCTATTTGCACTGGGTATGGCAATTGGAGCACAATAGTGACTTGTCTTACGCGAAAACAACTCTTGCTCGTAGGACAAAAAACTGCATGTGACTCAACTCCATTTAGGACTGGGAAACAAACGCTAGCTCGCCTTACAAGAAACACACTCTGCTTTTGAGAAAAGAGCACTCTTCTACTCTACTGTGTTTCTGATGTGTTCCGAAAAGTGAGCTTGCTCAGAACAAAAAAACTGTGCTTCCTACACACAAGGCCATATCTAGTTCAAGTCTGCTTAGGAAACTGACAAGAACAGTAGCTCCTCTTCAGTCCGATACACTCTACTTGCTGGGATCAGACTCATGTGCTATTTGCACTGTGTATGGCAATGGGAGCACAATAGTGACTTTCCTTACCAGAAAACAACTCTTGCTCGTAGGACCAGAAACTGCATGTGATTCCACTCCATTTAGGACTGGGAAACAAGTGCTAGCTCGCCTTACAAGAAACACACTCTGCTTTTGAGAAAAGAGCACTCTTCTACTCTACTGTGTTTCCTATGGGGTCCGAACAGTGAGCTTGCTCAGAACAAACGAACTGTGATTTCTACACACACGGGCCATATGTAATTCAACTCTGCTTAGGAAACAAACAAGAACAGTAGCTCCTCTTCAGTCCAATACACTGTATTTGCGGGGAACAGACGCGAGTGCTATTTGCACTGTGTATGGCATTGGAGCACAATAGTGACTTGTCTTACCAGAAAAAAACTCTTGCTTGTAGGACAAAAAACTGCATGTGACTCAACTCCATTTAGGACTGGGAAACAAACGCTAGCTCGCCTTACAAGAAACACACTCCGATTTTGAGAAAAGAGCACTCTTCTACTCTACTGTGTTTCCAATATGTCTCGAAAAGTGAGCTTGCTCAGAACAAAAAAACTGTGCTTCCTACACACACGGGCATATCTAGTTCAAGTCTGCTTAGGAACCTGACAAGAACAGTAGATCCTCTTCAGTCCAATACACTGTACCTGCTGGGAACAGACGCCAGTGCTATTTGTCCTGTGCATGGCAATGGCAGTGCAATAGTGTCTCTTCTTACCAGAAAACAACTCTTGCTCGTAGGACCAGAAACTGCATGTGATTCCACTCCATTTAGGACTGGGAAACAAACCCTAGCTCGCCTTACAAGAAACACACTTTGCTTTTGAGAAAAGAGCACTCTTCTACTCTACTGTGTTTCCTATAGGGCCAGAACAGTGAGCTTGCTCAGAACAAAAGAACTGTGCTTCCTACACACACGGCCATATCTAGTTCAATTCTGCTTAGGAACCTGACAAGAACAGTAGATCCTCTTCAGTCCAATACACTGTAATTGCTGCGAACAGACTCCAGTGCTGTTTGTCCTGTGTATAGCAATGGCAGCGCAATAGTGACTCTTCTTACCAGAAAACAACTCTTGCTCGTAGGACCCGAAACTGCATGTGATTCAACTCCATTTAGGACTGGGAAACAAAAGCTAGCTCACCTTACAAGAAACACACTCTGCTTTAGAGAAAAGAGCACTCTTCTACTCTACTGTGTTTCCTATAGGGCCAGAACAGTGAGCTTGCTCAGAACAAAAGAACTGTGCTTCCTACACACGGGCCATATCTAGTTCAACTCTGCTTAGGAAACTGACAAGAACAGTAGCTCCTCTTCAGTCCGATACACTGTACTTGCTGGGAACAGAAGCGAGTGCTATTTGCACTGTGTATGGCAATGGGAGCGCAATAGTGACTTTCCTTACCAGAAAACAATTCTTGCTCGTAAGACCAGAAACTGCATGTGATTCAACTCCATTTAGGACTGGGAAACAAACGCTAGCTCGCCTTACATGAAACACACTCTGCTTTTGAGAAAAGAGCACTCTTTTACTCTACTGTGTTTCCTATGGGGTCCGAACAGTGAGCTTGCTCAGAACAAAAGAACTGTGCTTCCTACACACACGGGCCATATCTAGTTCAACTCTGCTTAGGAAACTGACAAGAACAGTAGATCCTCTTCCGTCCAATACACTGTACTTGCGGGGAACAGACGGGAGTGCTATTTGCACTGTGTATGGCAATTGGAGCACAATAGTGACTTGTCTTACCAGAAAACAACTATTGCTCATAGGACAAAAAACTGCATGTGACTCAACTCCATTTAGGACTGGGAAACAAACGCTAGCTCGCCTTACAAGAAACACACTCTGCTTTTGAGAAAAGAGCACTCTTCTACTCTACTGTGTTTCTGATGTGTTCCGAAAAGTGAGCTTGCTCAGAACAAAAAAACTGTGCTTCCTACACACAGGGCCATATCTAGTTCAAGTCTGCTTAGGAAACTGACAAGAACAGTAGCTCCTCTTCAGTCTGATACACTCTACTTGCTGGGAACAGACGCGAGTGCTATTTGCACTGTGTATGGCAATTGGAGAACAATAGTGACTCGTCTTACCAGAAAAAAACTCTTGCTCGTAGGACAAAAAACTGCATGTGACTCAACTCCATTTAGGACTTGGAAACAAACGCTAGCTCGCCTTACAAGAAACACACTCTGCTTTAGAGAAAAGAGCACTCTTCTACTCTACTGTGTTTCCTATGGGGCCAGAGCAGTGAGCTTGCTCAGAACATTAGAACTGTGCTTCCTACACACAGGGGCTATATCTAGTTCAACTCTGCTTAGGAACCTGACAAGAACAGTAGCTCCTCTTCAGTCCAATACACTGTAATTGCTGGGAACAGACGCATGTGCTATTTGCACTGTGTATGGCAATGGGAGCGCAATAGTGACTTTCCTTACCAGAAAACAACTCTTGCTCGTAGGACCAGAAACTGCATGTGATTCCACTCCATTTAGGACTGGGAAACAAATGCTAGCTCGCCTTACAAGAAACACACTCTGCTTTAGAGAAAAGAGCACTCTTCTACTCTACTGTGTTTCCTCAGGGGCCAGAACAGTGAGCTTGCTCAGAACAAAAGTACTGTGCCTCCTACACACACGGGCCGTATCTAGTTCAACTCTGCTTAGGAAACAAACAAGAACAGTAGCTCCTCTTCAGTCCAATACACTGTACTTGCGGGGAACAGACGCGAGTGCTATTTGCACTGTGTATGGCAATTGGAGCACAATAGTGACTTGTCTTACGAGAAAACAACTCTTGCTCGTAGGACAAAAAACTGAATGTGACTCAACTCCATTTAGGACTGGGAAACAAACGCTAGCTCGCCTTACAAGAAACACACTCTGCTTTTGAGAAAAGAGCACTCTTCTACTCTACTGTGTTTCTGATGTGTTCCGAAAAGTGAGCTTGCTCAGAACAAAAAAACTGTGCTTCCTACACACAGGGCCATATCTAGTTCAAGTCTGCTTAGGAAACTGACAAGAACAGTAGCTCCTCTTCAGTCTGATACACTCTACTTGCTGGGAACAGACGCGAGTGCTATTTGCACTGTGTATGGCAATTGGAGCACAATAGTGACTCGTCTTACCAGAAAAAAAACTCTTGCTCATAGGACAAAAAACTGCATGTGACTCAACTCCATTTAGGACTTGGAAACAAACGCTAGCTCGCCTTACAAGAAACACACTCTGCTTTAGAGAAAAGAGCACTCTTCTACTCTACTGTGTTTCCTATGGGGCCAGAGCAGTGAGCTTGCTCAGAACATTAGAACTGTGCTTCCTACACACAGGGGCCATATCTAGTTCAACTCTGCTTAGGAACCTGACAAGAACAGTAGCTCCTCTACAGTCCAATACACTGTAATTGCTGGGAACAGACGCATGTGCTATTTGCACTGTGTATGGCAATGGGAGCGCAATAGTGACTTTCCTTACCAGAAAACAACTCTTGCTCGTAGGACCAGAAACTGCATGTGATTCCACTCCATTTAGGACTGGGAAACAAACCCTAGCTCGCCTTACAAGAAACACACTCTGCTTTTGAGAAAAGAGCACTCTTCTACTCTACTGTGTTTCCTATAGGGCCAGAACAGTGAGCTTGCTCAGAACAAAAGAACTGTGCTTCCTACACACGGGCCATAACTAGTTCAACTCTGCTTAGGAAACTGAAAAAAACAGTAGCTCCTCTTCAGTCCGATACACTGTACTTGCTGGGAACAGACGCGAGTGCTATTTGCACTGTGTATGGCAATGGGAGCGCAATAGTGACTTTCCTTACCAGAAAACAACTCTTGCTCGTAGGACCAGAAACTGCATGTGATTCAACTCCATTTAGGACTGGGAAAGAAATGCTAGCTCGCCTTACAAGAAACACACTCTGCTTTTGAGAAAAGAGCACTCTTCTACTCTACTGTGTTTCCTATGGGGTCCGAACAGTGAGCTTGCTCAGAACAAACGAACTGTGATTTCTACACACATGGGCCATATCTAATTCAACTCTGCTTAGGAAACAAACAAGAACAGTAGCTCTTCTTCAGTCCAATACACTGTATTTGCGGGGAACAGACGCGAGTGCTATTTGCACTGTGTATGGCATTGGAGCACAATAGTGACTTGTCTTACAAGAAAATAACTCTTGCTCGTTGGACAAAAAACTGCATGTGACTCAACTCCATTTAGGACTGGGAAACAAACGCTAGTTCGACTTCCAAGAAACACACTGTGCTTTTGAGAAAAGAGCACTCTTCTTCTCTGCTGTTTTTCCTATATGTTCCGAACAATGAGCTTGCTCAGAACAAAAAAACTGTGCTTCCTACACACACAGCCATATCTAGTTCAAGTCTGCTTAGGAAACTGACAAGAAGAGTAGCTCCTATTCAGTCCGATACACTGTACTTGCTGGGAACAGACACGATTGCAATTTGCACTGTGTATGGCAAGGGGAGCACAATAGTGACTCCTCTTACCAGAAAAAAACTCTTGCTCGTAGGACAAAAAACTGCAAGTGACTCAACTCCATTTAGGACTGGGAAACAAACGCTAGCTCGCCTTACAAGAAACACACTCTGCTTTAGAGAAAAGAGCACTCTTCTACTCTACTGTGTTTCCTCTGGGGCCAGAACAGTGAGCTTGCTCAGAACAAAAGTACTGTGCCTCCTACACACACGGGCCATATCTAGTTCAACTCTGCTTAGGAAACAAACAAGAACAGTAGCTCCTCTTCAGTCCAATACACTGTACTTGCGGGGAACAGACGCGAGTGCTATTTGCACTGTGTATGGCAATTGGAGCACAATAGTGACTTGTCTTACGAGAAAACAACTCTTGCTCGTAGGACAAAAAACTGCATGTGACTCAACTCCATTTAGGACTGGGAAACAAACGCTAGCTCGCCTTACAAGAAACACACTCTGCTTTTGAGAAAAGAGCACTCTTCTACTCTACTGTGTTTCTGATGTGTTCCGAAAAGTGAGCTTGCTCAGAACAAAAAAACTGTGCTTCCTACACACAAGGCCATATCTAGTTCAACTCTGCTTAGGAAACTGACAAGAACAGTAGCTCCTCTTCAGTCCGATACACTCTACTTGCTGGGAACAGACGCGAGTGCTATTTGCACTGTGTATGGAAATTGGAGCACAATAGTGACTCGTCTTACCAGAAAAAAACTCTTGCTCGTAGGACAAAAAACTGCATGTGACTCAACTCCATTTAGGACTGGGAAACAAACGCTAGCTCGCCTTACAAGAAACACACTCTGCTTTAGAGAAAAGAGCACTCTTCTACTCTACTGTGTTTCCTATGGGGCCAGAGCAGTGAGCTTGCTCAGAACATTAGAACTGTGCTTCCTACACACAGGGGCCATATCTAGTTCAACTCTGTTTAGGAACCTGACAAGAACAGTAGCTCCTCTTCAGTCCAATACACTGTAATTGCTGGGAACAGACACATGTGCTATTTGCACTGTGTATGGCAATGGGAGCGCAATAGTGACTTTCCTTACCAGAAAACAACTCTTGCTCGTAGGACCAGAAACTGCATGTGATTCCACTCCATTTAGGACTGGGAAACAAATGCTAGCACGCCTTAAAAGAAACACACTCTGCTTTTGAGAAAAGAGCACTCTTCTACTCTACTGTGTTTCCTATGGGGTCCGAACAGTGAGCTTGCTCAGAACAAACGAACTGTGATTTCTACACACATGGGCCATATCTAATTCAACTCTGCTTAGGAAACAAACAAGAACAGTAGCTCTTCTTCAGTCCAATACACTGTATTTGCGGGGAACAGACGCGAGTGCTATTTGCACTGTGTATGGCATTGGAGCACAATAGTGACTTGTCTTACCAGAAAATAACTCTTGCTCGTTGGACAAAAAACTGCATGTGACTCAACTCCATTTAGGACTGGGAAACAAACGCTAGCTCGACTTCCAAGAAACACACTGTGCTTTTGAGAAAAGAGCACTCTTCTACTCTACTGTTTTTCCTATGTGTTCCGAACAATGAGCTTGCTCAGAACAAAAAAAACTGTGCTTCCTACACACACGGCCATATCTAGTTCAAGTCTGCTCAGGAAACTGACAAGAACAGTAGTTCCTATTCAGTACGATACACTGTACTTGCTGGGAACAGACACGAGTGCAATTTGCACTGTGTATGGCAAGGGGAGCACAATAGTGACTCCTCTTACCAGAAAAAAACTCTTGGTCGTAGGACAAAAAACTGCATGTAACTCAACTCCATTTAGGACTGGGAAACAAACGCTAGCTCGCCTTACAAGAAACACACTCTGCTTTAGAGAAAAGAGCACTCTTCTACTCTACTGTGTTTCCTATGGTGTCCGAACAGTGAGCTTGCTCAGAACAAAAGAACTGTGCTTCCTACACACACGGCCATATCTAGTTCAACTCTGCTTAGGAAACTGACAAGAACACTAGATCCTCTTCAGTCCAATACACTGTACTTTCTGGGAACAGACGCCAGTGCTGTTTGTCCTGTGTATGGCAGTTGCAGCGCAATAGTGACTCTTCTTACCAGAAAACAACTCTTGCTCGTAGGACCAGAAACTACATGTGATTCAACTCCATTTAGGACTGGGAAACAAAAGCTAGCTCACCTTACAAGAAACACACTCTGATTTAGAGAAAAGAGCACTCTTCTACTCTACTGTGTTTCCTATAGGGCCAGAACAGTGAGCTTGCTCAGAACAAAAGAACTGTGCTTCCTACACATGGGCCATATCTAGTTCAACTCTGCTTAGGAAACTGACAAGAATAGTAGCTCCTATTCAGTCCGATACACTGTATTTGCTGGGAACAGACGTGAGTGCTATTTGCACTGTGTATGGCAATGGGAGCGCAATAGTGACTTTCCTTACCAGAAAGCAACTCTTGCTCGTAGGACAAAAAACTGCAAGTGACTCAACTCCATTTAGGACTGGGAAACAAACGCTAGCTCGCCTTACAAGAAACACACTCTGCTTTAGAGAAAAGAGCACTCTTCTACTCTACTGTGTTTCCTCTGGGGCCAGAACAGTGAGCTTGCTCAGAACAAAATAACTGTGCTTCCTACACACACGGGCCATATCTAGTTCAACTCTGCTTAGGAAACAAACAAGAACAGTAGCTCCTCTTCAGTCCAATACACTGTACTTGCGGGGAACAGACGCGAGTGCTATTTGCACTGGGTATGGCAATTGGAGCACAATAGTGACTTGTCTTACGAGAAAACAACTCTTGCTCGTAGAACAAAAAACTGCATGTGACTCAACTCCATTTAGGACTGGGAAACAAACGCTAGCTCGCCTTACAAGAAACACACTCTGCTTTTGAGAAAAGAGCACTCTTCTACTCTACTGTGTTTCTGATGTGTTCCGAAAAGTGAGCTTGCTCAGAACAAAAAAACTGTGCTTCCTACACACAAGGCCATATCTAGTTCAAGTCTGCTTAGGAAACTGACAAGAACAGTAGCTCCTCTTCAGTCCGATACACTCTACATGCTGGGATCAGACTTATGTGCTATTTGCACTGTGTATGGCAATGGGAGCGCAATAGTGACTTTCCTTACCAGAAAACAACTCTTGCTCGTAGGACCAGAAACTGCATGTGATTCCACTCCATTTAGGACTGGGAAACAAGTGCTAGCTCGCCTTACAAGAAACACACTCTGCTTTTGAGAAAAGAGCACTCTTCTACTCTACTGTGTTTCCTATGGGGTCCGAACAGTGAGCTTGCTCAGAACAAACGAACTGTGATTTCTACACACACGGGCCATATGTAATTCAACTCTGCTTAGGAAACAAACAAGAACAGTAGCTCCTCTTCAGTCCAATACACTGTATTTGCGGGGAACAGACGCGAGTGCTATTTGCACTGTGTATGGCATTGGAGCACAATAGTGACTTGTCTTACCAGAAAAAAACTCTTGCTCGTAGGACAAAAAACTGCATGTGACTCAACTCCATTTAGGACTGGGAAACAAACGCTAGCTCGCCTTACAAGAAACAAACTCCAATTTTGAGAAAAGAGCACTCTTCTACTCTACTGTGTTTCCAATATGTCTCGAAAAGTGAGCTTGCTCAGAACAAAAAAACTGTGCTTCCTACACACACGGGCATATCTAGTTCAAGTCTGCTTAGGAACCTGACAAGAACAGTAGATCCTCTTCAGTCCAATACACTGTACTTGCTGGGAACAGACGCCAGTGCTATTTGTCCTGTGCATGGCAATGGCAGTGCAATAGTGTCTCTTCTTACCAGAAAACAACTCTTGCTCGTAGGACCAGAAACTGCATGTGATTCCACTCCATTTAGGACTGGGAAACAAACCCTAGCTCGCCTTACATGAACCACACTCTGCTTTTGAGAAAAGAGCACTCTTCTACTCTACTGTGTTTCCTATGGGGTCCGAACAGTGAGCTTGCTCAGAACAAACGAACTGTGATTTCTACACACACGGGCCATATGTAATTCAACTCTGCTTAGGAAACAAACAAGAACAGTAGCTCCTCTTCAGTCCAATACACTGTATTTGCGGGGAACAGACGCGAGTGCTATTTGCACTGTGTATGGCATTGGAGCACAATAGTGACTTGTCTTACCAGAAAAAAACTCTTGCTCGTAGGACAAAAAACTGCATGTGACTCAACTCCATTTAGGACTGGGAAACAAACGCTAGCTCGCCTTACAAGAAACACACTCTGCTTTTGAGAAAAGAGCACTCTTCTACTCTACTGTGTTTCTGATGTGTTCCGAAAAGTGAGCTTGCTCAGAACAAAAAAACTGTGCTTCCTACACACAAGGCCATATCTAGTTCAACTCTGCTTAGGAAACTGACAAGAACAGTAGCTCCTCTTCAGTCCGATACACTCTACTTGCTGGGAACAGACGCGAGTGCTATTTGCACTGTGTATGGAAATTGGAGCACAATAGTGACTCGTCTTACCAGAAAAAAACTCTTGCTCGTAGGACAAAAAACTGCATGTGACTCAACTCCATTTAGGACTGGGAAACAAACGCTAGCTCGCCTTACAAGAAACACACTCTGCTTTAGAGAAAAGAGCACTCTTCTACTCTACTGTGTTTCCTATGGGGCCAGAGCAGTGAGCTTGCTCAGAACATTAGAACTGTGCTTCCTACACACAGGGGCCATATCTAGTTCAACTCTGTTTAGGAACCTGACAAGAACAGTAGCTCCTCTTCAGTCCAATACACTGTAATTGCTGGGAACAGACACATGTGCTATTTGCACTGTGTATGGCAATGGGAGCGCAATAGTGACTTTCCTTACCAGAAAACAACTCTTGCTCGTAGGACCAGAAACTGCATGTGATTCCACTCCATTTAGGACTGGGAAACAAATGCTAGCACGCCTTAAAAGAAACACACTCTGCTTTTGAGAAAAGAGCACTCTTCTACTCTACTGTGTTTCCTATGGGGTCCGAACAGTGAGCTTGCTCAGAACAAACGAACTGTGATTTCTACACACATGGGCCATATCTAATTCAACTCTGCTTAGGAAACAAACAAGAACAGTAGCTCTTCTTCAGTCCAATACACTGTATTTGCGGGGAACAGACGCGAGTGCTATTTGCACTGTGTATGGCATTGGAGCACAATAGTGACTTGTCTTACCAGAAAATAACTCTTGCTCGTTGGACAAAAAACTGCATGTGACTCAACTCCATTTAGGACTGGGAAACAAACGCTAGCTCGACTTCCAAGAAACACACTGTGCTTTTGAGAAAAGAGCACTCTTCTACTCTACTGTTTTTCCTATGTGTTCCGAACAATGAGCTTGCTCAGAACAAAAAAAACTGTGCTTCCTACACACACGGCCATATCTAGTTCAAGTCTGCTCAGGAAACTGACAAGAACAGTAGTTCCTATTCAGTACGATACACTGTACTTGCTGGGAACAGACACGAGTGCAATTTGCACTGTGTATGGCAAGGGGAGCACAATAGTGACTCCTCTTACCAGAAAAAAACTCTTGGTCGTAGGACAAAAAACTGCATGTAACTCAACTCCATTTAGGACTGGGAAACAAACGCTAGCTCGCCTTACAAGAAACACACTCTGCTTTAGAGAAAAGAGCACTCTTCTACTCTACTGTGTTTCCTATGGTGTCCGAACAGTGAGCTTGCTCAGAACAAAAGAACTGTGCTTCCTACACACACGGCCATATCTAGTTCAACTCTGCTTAGGAAACTGACAAGAACACTAGATCCTCTTCAGTCCAATACACTGTACTTTCTGGGAACAGACGCCAGTGCTGTTTGTCCTGTGTATGGCAGTTGCAGCGCAATAGTGACTCTTCTTACCAGAAAACAACTCTTGCTCGTAGGACCAGAAACTACATGTGATTCAACTCCATTTAGGACTGGGAAACAAAAGCTAGCTCACCTTACAAGAAACACACTCTGATTTAGAGAAAAGAGCACTCTTCTACTCTACTGTGTTTCCTATAGGGCCAGAACAGTGAGCTTGCTCAGAACAAAAGAACTGTGCTTCCTACACATGGGCCATATCTAGTTCAACTCTGCTTAGGAAACTGACAAGAATAGTAGCTCCTATTCAGTCCGATACACTGTATTTGCTGGGAACAGACGTGAGTGCTATTTGCACTGTGTATGGCAATGGGAGCGCAATAGTGACTTTCCTTACCAGAAAGCAACTCTTGCTCGTAGGACAAAAAACTGCAAGTGACTCAACTCCATTTAGGACTGGGAAACAAACGCTAGCTCGCCTTACAAGAAACACACTCTGCTTTAGAGAAAAGAGCACTCTTCTACTCTACTGTGTTTCCTCTGGGGCCAGAACAGTGAGCTTGCTCAGAACAAAATAACTGTGCTTCCTACACACACGGGCCATATCTAGTTCAACTCTGCTTAGGAAACAAACAAGAACAGTAGCTCCTCTTCAGTCCAATACACTGTACTTGCGGGGAACAGACGCGAGTGCTATTTGCACTGGGTATGGCAATTGGAGCACAATAGTGACTTGTCTTACGAGAAAACAACTCTTGCTCGTAGGACAAAAAACTGCATGTGACTCAACTCCATTTAGGACTGGGAAACAAACGCTAGCTCGCCTTACAAGAAACACACTCTGCTTTTGAGAAAAGAGCACTCTTCTACTCTACTGTGTTTCTGATGTGTTCCGAAAAGTGAGCTTGCTCAGAACAAAAAAACTGTGCTTCCTACACACAAGGCCATATCTAGTTCAAGTCTGCTTAGGAAACTGACAAGAACAGTAGCTCCTCTTCAGTCCGATACACTCTACTTGCTGGGATCAGACTTATGTGCTATTTGCACTGTGTATGGCAATGGGAGCGCAATAGTGACTTTCCTTACCAGAAAACAACTCTTGCTCGTAGGACCAGAAACTGCATGTGATTCCACTCCATTTAGGACTGGGAAACAAGTGCTAGCTCGCCTTACAAGAAACACACTCTGCTTTTGAGAAAAGAGCACTCTTCTACTCTACTGTGTTTCCTATGGGGTCCGAACAGTGAGCTTGCTCAGAACAAACGAACTGTGATTTCTACACACACGGGCCATATGTAATTCAACTCTGCTTAGGAAACAAACAAGAACAGTAGCTCCTCTTCAGTCCAATACACTGTATTTGCGGGGAACAGACGCGAGTGCTATTTGCACTGTGTATGGCATTGGAGCACAATAGTGACTTGTCTTACCAGAAAAAAACTCTTGCTCGTAGGACAAAAAACTGCATGTGACTCAACTCCATTTAGGACTGGGAAACAAACGCTAGCTCGCCTTACAAGAAACAAACTCCAATTTTGAGAAAAGAGCACTCTTCTACTCTACTGTGTTTCCAATATGTCTCGAAAAGTGAGCTTGCTCAGAACAAAAAAACTGTGCTTCCTACACACACGGGCATATCTAGTTCAAGTCTGCTTAGGAACCTGACAAGAACAGTAGATCCTCTTCAGTCCAATACACTGTACTTGCTGGGAACAGACGCCAGTGCTATTTGTCCTGTGCATGGCAATGGCAGTGCAATAGTGTCTCTTCTTACCAGAAAACAACTCTTGCTCGTAGGACCAGAAACTGCATGTGATTCCACTCCATTTAGGACTGGGAAACAAACCCTAGCTCGCCTTACATGAACCACACTCTGCTTTTGAGAAAAGAGCACTCTTCTACTCTACTGTGTTTCCTATGGGGTCCGAACAGTGAGCTTGCTCAGAACAAACGAACTGTGATTTCTACACACACGGGCCATATGTAATTCAACTCTGCTTAGGAAACAAACAAGAACAGTAGCTCCTCTTCAGTCCAATACACTGTATTTGCGGGGAACAGACGCGAGTGCTATTTGCACTGTGTATGGCATTGGAGCACAATAGTGACTTGTCTTACCAGAAAAAAACTCTTGCTCGTAGGACAAAAAACTGCATGTGACTCAACTCCATTTAGGACTGGGAAACAAACGCTAGCTCGCCTTACAAGAAACACACTCTGCTTTAGAGAAAAGAGCACTCTTCTACTCTACTGTGTTTCTGATGTGTTCCGAAAAGTGAGCTTGCTCAGAACAAAAAAACTGTGCTTCCTACACACAAGGCCATATCTAGTTCAAGTCTGCTTAGGAAACTGACAAGAACAGTAGCTCCTCTTCAGTCCAATACACTGTACTTTCTGGGAACAGACGCCAGTGCTGTTTGTCCTGTGTATGGCAGTTGCAGCGCAATAGTGACTCTTCTTACCAGAAAACAACTCTTGCTCGTAGGACCAGAAACTACATGTGATTCAACTCCATTTAGGACTGGGAAACAAAAGCTAGCTCACCTTACAAGAAACACACTCTGCTTTTGAGAAAAGAGCACTCTTCTACTCTACTGTGTTTCCTATAGGGCCAGAACAGTGAGCTTGCTCAGAACAAAAGAACTGTGCTTCCTACACATGGGCCATATCTAGTTCAACTCTGCTTAGGAAACTGACAAGAATAGTAGCTCCTATTCAGTCCGATACACTGTATTTGCTGGGAACAGACGTGAGTGCTATTTGCACTGTGTATGGCAATGGGAGCGCAATAGTGACTTTCCTTACCAGAAAGCAACTCTTGCTCGTAGGACAAAAAACTGCAAGTGACTCAACTCCATTTAGGACTGGGAAACAAACGCTAGCTTGCCTTACAAGAAACACACTCTGCTTTAGAGAAAAGAGCACTCTTCTACTCTACTGTGTTTCCTCTGGGGCCAGAACAGTGAGCTTGCTCAGAACAAAAGTAGTGTGCCTCCTACACACACGGGCCATATCTAGTTCAACTCTGCTTAGGAAACAAACAAGAACAGTAGCTCCTCTTCAGTCCAATACACTGTACTTGCGGGGAACAGACGCGAGTGCTATTTGCACTGGGTATGGCAATTGGAGCACAATAGTGACTTGTCTTACGCGAAAACAACTCTTGCTCGTAGGACAAAAAACTGCATGTGACTCAACTCCATTTAGGACTGGGAAACAAACGCTAGCTCGCCTTACAAGAAACACACTCTGCTTTTGAGAAAAGAGCACTCTTCTACTCTACTGTGTTTCTGATGTGTTCCGAAAAGTGAGCTTGCTCAGAACAAAAAAACTGTGCTTCCTACACACAAGGCCATATCTAGTTCAAGTCTGCTTAGGAAACTGACAAGAACAGTAGCTCCTCTTCAGTCCGATACACTCTACTTGCTGGGATCAGACTCATGTGCTATTTGCACTGTGTATGGCAATGGGAGCGCAATAGTGACTTTCCTTACCAGAAAACAACTCTTGCTCGTAGGACCAGAAACTGCATGTGATTCCACTCCATTTAGGACTGGGAAACAAGTGCTAGCTCGCCTTACAAGAAACACACTCTGCTTTTGAGAAAAGAGCACTCTTCTACTCTACTGTGTTTCCTATGGGGTCCGAACAGTGAGCTTGCTCAGAACAAACGAACTGTGATTTCTACACACACGGGCCATATGTAATTCAACTCTGCTTAGGAAACAAACAAGAACAGTAGCTCCTCTTCAGTCCAATACACTGTATTTGCGGGGAACAGACGCGAGTGCTATTTGCACTGTGTATGGCATTGGAGCACAATAGTGACTTGTCTTACCAGAAAAAAACTCTTGCTTGTAGGACAAAAAACTGCATGTGACTCAACTCCATTTAGGACTGGGAAACAAACGCTAGCTCGCCTTACAAGAAACACACTCCGATTTTGAGAAAAGAGCACTCTTCTACTCTACTGTGTTTCCAATATGTCTCGAAAAGTGAGCTTGCTCAGAACAAAAAAACTGTGCTTCCTACACACACGGGCATATCTAGTTCAAGTCTGCTTAGGAACCTGACAAGAACAGTAGATCCTCTTCAGTCCAATACACTGTACCTGCTGGGAACAGACGCCAGTGCTATTTGTCCTGTGCATGGCAATGGCAGTGCAATAGTGTCTCTTCTTACCAGAAAACAACTCTTGCTCGTAGGACCAGAAACTGCATGTGATTCCACTCCATTTAGGACTGGGAAACAAACCCTAGCTCGCCTTACAAGAAACACACTTTGCTTTTGAGAAAAGAGCACTCTTCTACTCTACTGTGTTTCCTATAGGGCCAGAACAGTGAGCTTGCTCAGAACAAAAGAACTGTGCTTCCTACACACACGGCCATATCTAGTTCAATTCTGCTTAGGAACCTGACAAGAACAGTAGATCCTCTTCAGTCCAATACACTGTAATTGCTGCGAACAGACTCCAGTGCTGTTTGTCCTGTGTATAGCAATGGCAGCGCAATAGTGACTCTTCTTACCAGAAAACAACTCTTGCTCGTAGGACCCGAAACTGCATGTGATTCAACTCCATTTAGGACTGGGAAACAAAAGCTAGCTCACCTTACAAGAAACACACTCTGCTTTAGAGAAAAGAGCACTCTTCTACTCTACTGTGTTTCCTATAGGGCCAGAACAGTGAGCTTGCTCAGAACAAAAGAACTGTGCTTCCTACACACGGGCCATATCTAGTTCAACTCTGCTTAGGAAACTGACAAGAACAGTAGCTCCTCTTCAGTCCGATACACTGTACTTGCTGGGAACAGAAGCGAGTGCTATTTGCACTGTGTATGGCAATGGGAGCGCAATAGTGACTTTCCTTACCAGAAAACAATTCTTGCTCGTAAGACCAGAAACTGCATGTGATTCAACTCCATTTAGGACTGGGAAACAAACGCTAGCTCGCCTTACATGAAACACACTCTGCTTTTGAGAAAAGAGCACTCTTTTACTCTACTGTGTTTCCTATGGGGTCCGAACAGTGAGCTTGCTCAGAACAAAAGAACTGTGCTTCCTACACACACGGGCCATATCTAGTTCAACTCTGCTTAGGAAACTGACAAGAACAGTAGATCCTCTTCCGTCCAATACACTGTACTTGCGGGGAACAGACGGGAGTGCTATTTGCACTGTGTATGGCAATTGGAGCACAATAGTGACTTGTCTTACCAGAAAACAACTATTGCTCATAGGACAAAAAACTGCATGTGACTCAACTCCATTTAGGACTGGGAAACAAACGCTAGCTCGCCTTACAAGAAACACACTCTGCTTTTGAGAAAAGAGCACTCTTCTACTCTACTGTGTTTCTGATGTGTTCCGAAAAGTGAGCTTGCTCAGAACAAAAAAACTGTGCTTCCTACACACAGGGCCATATCTAGTTCAAGTCTGCTTAGGAAACTGACAAGAACAGTAGCTCCTCTTCAGTCTGATACACTCTACTTGCTGGGAACAGACGCGAGTGCTATTTGCACTGTGTATGGCAATTGGAGAACAATAGTGACTCGTCTTACCAGAAAAAAACTCTTGCTCGTAGGACAAAAAACTGCATGTGACTCAACTCCATTTAGGACTTGGAAACAAACGCTAGCTCGCCTTACAAGAAACACACTCTGCTTTAGAGAAAAGAGCACTCTTCTACTCTACTGTGTTTCCTATGGGGCCAGAGCAGTGAGCTTGCTCAGAACATTAGAACTGTGCTTCCTACACACAGGGGCTATATCTAGTTCAACTCTGCTTAGGAACCTGACAAGAACAGTAGCTCCTCTTCAGTCCAATACACTGTAATTGCTGGGAACAGACGCATGTGCTATTTGCACTGTGTATGGCAATGGGAGCGCAATAGTGACTTTCCTTACCAGAAAACAACTCTTGCTCGTAGGACCAGAAACTGCATGTGATTCCACTCCATTTAGGACTGGGAAACAAATGCTAGCTCGCCTTACAAGAAACACACTCTGCTTTAGAGAAAAGAGCACTCTTCTACTCTACTGTGTTTCCTCAGGGGCCAGAACAGTGAGCTTGCTCAGAACAAAAGTACTGTGCCTCCTACACACACGGGCCGTATCTAGTTCAACTCTGCTTAGGAAACAAACAAGAACAGTAGCTCCTCTTCAGTCCAATACACTGTACTTGCGGGGAACAGACGCGAGTGCTATTTGCACTGTGTATGGCAATTGGAGCACAATAGTGACTTGTCTTACGAGAAAACAACTCTTGCTCGTAGGACAAAAAACTGAATGTGACTCAACTCCATTTAGGACTGGGAAACAAACGCTAGCTCGCCTTACAAGAAACACACTCTGCTTTTGAGAAAAGAGCACTCTTCTACTCTACTGTGTTTCTGATGTGTTCCGAAAAGTGAGCTTGCTCAGAACAAAAAAACTGTGCTTCCTACACACAGGGCCATATCTAGTTCAAGTCTGCTTAGGAAACTGACAAGAACAGTAGCTCCTCTTCAGTCTGATACACTCTACTTGCTGGGAACAGACGCGAGTGCTATTTGCACTGTGTATGGCAATTGGAGCACAATAGTGACTCGTCTTACCAGAAAAAAAACTCTTGCTCATAGGACAAAAAACTGCATGTGACTCAACTCCATTTAGGACTTGGAAACAAACGCTAGCTCGCCTTACAAGAAACACACTCTGCTTTAGAGAAAAGAGCACTCTTCTACTCTACTGTGTTTCCTATGGGGCCAGAGCAGTGAGCTTGCTCAGAACATTAGAACTGTGCTTCCTACACACAGGGGCCATATCTAGTTCAACTCTGCTTAGGAACCTGACAAGAACAGTAGCTCCTCTACAGTCCAATACACTGTAATTGCTGGGAACAGACGCATGTGCTATTTGCACTGTGTATGGCAATGGGAGCGCAATAGTGACTTTCCTTACCAGAAAACAACTCTTGCTCGTAGGACCAGAAACTGCATGTGATTCCACTCCATTTAGGACTGGGAAACAAACCCTAGCTCGCCTTACAAGAAACACACTCTGCTTTTGAGAAAAGAGCACTCTTCTACTCTACTGTGTTTCCTATAGGGCCAGAACAGTGAGCTTGCTCAGAACAAAAGAACTGTGCTTCCTACACACGGGCCATAACTAGTTCAACTCTGCTTAGGAAACTGAAAAAAACAGTAGCTCCTCTTCAGTCCGATACACTGTACTTGCTGGGAACAGACGCGAGTGCTATTTGCACTGTGTATGGCAATGGGAGCGCAATAGTGACTTTCCTTACCAGAAAACAACTCTTGCTCGTAGGACCAGAAACTGCATGTGATTCAACTCCATTTAGGACTGGGAAAGAAATGCTAGCTCGCCTTACAAGAAACACACTCTGCTTTTGAGAAAAGAGCACTCTTCTACTCTACTGTGTTTCCTATGGGGTCCGAACAGTGAGCTTGCTCAGAACAAACGAACTGTGATTTCTACACACATGGGCCATATCTAATTCAACTCTGCTTAGGAAACAAACAAGAACAGTAGCTCTTCTTCAGTCCAATACACTGTATTTGCGGGGAACAGACGCGAGTGCTATTTGCACTGTGTATGGCATTGGAGCACAATAGTGACTTGTCTTACAAGAAAATAACTCTTGCTCGTTGGACAAAAAACTGCATGTGACTCAACTCCATTTAGGACTGGGAAACAAACGCTAGTTCGACTTCCAAGAAACACACTGTGCTTTTGAGAAAAGAGCACTCTTCTTCTCTGCTGTTTTTCCTATATGTTCCGAACAATGAGCTTGCTCAGAACAAAAAAACTGTGCTTCCTACACACACAGCCATATCTAGTTCAAGTCTGCTTAGGAAACTGACAAGAAGAGTAGCTCCTATTCAGTCCGATACACTGTACTTGCTGGGAACAGACACGATTGCAATTTGCACTGTGTATGGCAAGGGGAGCACAATAGTGACTCCTCTTACCAGAAAAAAACTCTTGCTCGTAGGACAAAAAACTGCAAGTGACTCAACTCCATTTAGGACTGGGAAACAAACGCTAGCTCGCCTTACAAGAAACACACTCTGCTTTAGAGAAAAGAGCACTCTTCTACTCTACTGTGTTTCCTCTGGGGCCAGAACAGTGAGCTTGCTCAGAACAAAAGTACTGTGCCTCCTACACACACGGGCCATATCTAGTTCAACTCTGCTTAGGAAACAAACAAGAACAGTAGCTCCTCTTCAGTCCAATACACTGTACTTGCGGGGAACAGACGCGAGTGCTATTTGCACTGTGTATGGCAATTGGAGCACAATAGTGACTTGTCTTACGAGAAAACAACTCTTGCTCGTAGGACAAAAAACTGCATGTGACTCAACTCCATTTAGGACTGGGAAACAAACGCTAGCTCGCCTTACAAGAAACACACTCTGCTTTTGAGAAAAGAGCACTCTTCTACTCTACTGTGTTTCTGATGTGTTCCGAAAAGTGAGCTTGCTCAGAACAAAAAAACTGTGCTTCCTACACACAAGGCCATATCTAGTTCAACTCTGCTTAGGAAACTGACAAGAACAGTAGCTCCTCTTCAGTCCGATACACTCTACTTGCTGGGAACAGACGCGAGTGCTATTTGCACTGTGTATGGAAATTGGAGCACAATAGTGACTCGTCTTACCAGAAAAAAACTCTTGCTCGTAGGACAAAAAACTGCATGTGACTCAACTCCATTTAGGACTGGGAAACAAACGCTAGCTCGCCTTACAAGAAACACACTCTGCTTTAGAGAAAAGAGCACTCTTCTACTCTACTGTGTTTCCTATGGGGCCAGAGCAGTGAGCTTGCTCAGAACATTAGAACTGTGCTTCCTACACACAGGGGCCATATCTAGTTCAACTCTGTTTAGGAACCTGACAAGAACAGTAGCTCCTCTTCAGTCCAATACACTGTAATTGCTGGGAACAGACACATGTGCTATTTGCACTGTGTATGGCAATGGGAGCGCAATAGTGACTTTCCTTACCAGAAAACAACTCTTGCTCGTAGGACCAGAAACTGCATGTGATTCCACTCCATTTAGGACTGGGAAACAAATGCTAGCACGCCTTAAAAGAAACACACTCTGCTTTTGAGAAAAGAGCACTCTTCTACTCTACTGTGTTTCCTATGGGGTCCGAACAGTGAGCTTGCTCAGAACAAACGAACTGTGATTTCTACACACATGGGCCATATCTAATTCAACTCTGCTTAGGAAACAAACAAGAACAGTAGCTCTTCTTCAGTCCAATACACTGTATTTGCGGGGAACAGACGCGAGTGCTATTTGCACTGTGTATGGCATTGGAGCACAATAGTGACTTGTCTTACCAGAAAATAACTCTTGCTCGTTGGACAAAAAACTGCATGTGACTCAACTCCATTTAGGACTGGGAAACAAACGCTAGCTCGACTTCCAAGAAACACACTGTGCTTTTGAGAAAAGAGCACTCTTCTACTCTACTGTTTTTCCTATGTGTTCCGAACAATGAGCTTGCTCAGAACAAAAAAAACTGTGCTTCCTACACACACGGCCATATCTAGTTCAAGTCTGCTCAGGAAACTGACAAGAACAGTAGTTCCTATTCAGTACGATACACTGTACTTGCTGGGAACAGACACGAGTGCAATTTGCACTGTGTATGGCAAGGGGAGCACAATAGTGACTCCTCTTACCAGAAAAAAACTCTTGGTCGTAGGACAAAAAACTGCATGTAACTCAACTCCATTTAGGACTGGGAAACAAACGCTAGCTCGCCTTACAAGAAACACACTCTGCTTTAGAGAAAAGAGCACTCTTCTACTCTACTGTGTTTCCTATGGTGTCCGAACAGTGAGCTTGCTCAGAACAAAAGAACTGTGCTTCCTACACACACGGCCATATCTAGTTCAACTCTGCTTAGGAAACTGACAAGAACACTAGATCCTCTTCAGTCCAATACACTGTACTTTCTGGGAACAGACGCCAGTGCTGTTTGTCCTGTGTATGGCAGTTGCAGCGCAATAGTGACTCTTCTTACCAGAAAACAACTCTTGCTCGTAGGACCAGAAACTACATGTGATTCAACTCCATTTAGGACTGGGAAACAAAAGCTAGCTCACCTTACAAGAAACACACTCTGATTTAGAGAAAAGAGCACTCTTCTACTCTACTGTGTTTCCTATAGGGCCAGAACAGTGAGCTTGCTCAGAACAAAAGAACTGTGCTTCCTACACATGGGCCATATCTAGTTCAACTCTGCTTAGGAAACTGACAAGAATAGTAGCTCCTATTCAGTCCGATACACTGTATTTGCTGGGAACAGACGTGAGTGCTATTTGCACTGTGTATGGCAATGGGAGCGCAATAGTGACTTTCCTTACCAGAAAGCAACTCTTGCTCGTAGGACAAAAAACTGCAAGTGACTCAACTCCATTTAGGACTGGGAAACAAACGCTAGCTCGCCTTACAAGAAACACACTCTGCTTTAGAGAAAAGAGCACTCTTCTACTCTACTGTGTTTCCTCTGGGGCCAGAACAGTGAGCTTGCTCAGAACAAAATAACTGTGCTTCCTACACACACGGGCCATATCTAGTTCAACTCTGCTTAGGAAACAAACAAGAACAGTAGCTCCTCTTCAGTCCAATACACTGTACTTGCGGGGAACAGACGCGAGTGCTATTTGCACTGGGTATGGCAATTGGAGCACAATAGTGACTTGTCTTACGAGAAAACAACTCTTGCTCGTAGGACAAAAAACTGCATGTGACTCAACTCCATTTAGGACTGGGAAACAAACGCTAGCTCGCCTTACAAGAAACACACTCTGCTTTTGAGAAAAGAGCACTCTTCTACTCTACTGTGTTTCTGATGTGTTCCGAAAAGTGAGCTTGCTCAGAACAAAAAAACTGTGCTTCCTACACACAAGGCCATATCTAGTTCAAGTCTGCTTAGGAAACTGACAAGAACAGTAGCTCCTCTTCAGTCCGATACACTCTACATGCTGGGATCAGACTTATGTGCTATTTGCACTGTGTATGGCAATGGGAGCGCAATAGTGACTTTCCTTACCAGAAAACAACTCTTGCTCGTAGGACCAGAAACTGCATGTGATTCCACTCCATTTAGGACTGGGAAACAAGTGCTAGCTCGCCTTACAAGAAACACACTCTGCTTTTGAGAAAAGAGCACTCTTCTACTCTACTGTGTTTCCTATGGGGTCCGAACAGTGAGCTTGCTCAGAACAAACGAACTGTGATTTCTACACACACGGGCCATATGTAATTCAACTCTGCTTAGGAAACAAACAAGAACAGTAGCTCCTCTTCAGTCCAATACACTGTATTTGCGGGGAACAGACGCGAGTGCTATTTGCACTGTGTATGGCATTGGAGCACAATAGTGACTTGTCTTACCAGAAAAAAACTCTTGCTCGTAGGACAAAAAACTGCATGTGACTCAACTCCATTTAGGACTGGGAAACAAACGCTAGCTCGCCTTACAAGAAACAAACTCCAATTTTGAGAAAAGAGCACTCTTCTACTCTACTGTGTTTCCAATATGTCTCGAAAAGTGAGCTTGCTCAGAACAAAAAAACTGTGCTTCCTACACACACGGGCATATCTAGTTCAAGTCTGCTTAGGAACCTGACAAGAACAGTAGATCCTCTTCAGTCCAATACACTGTACTTGCTGGGAACAGACGCCAGTGCTATTTGTCCTGTGCATGGCAATGGCAGTGCAATAGTGTCTCTTCTTACCAGAAAACAACTCTTGCTCGTAGGACCAGAAACTGCATGTGATTCCACTCCATTTAGGACTGGGAAACAAACCCTAGCTCGCCTTACATGAACCACACTCTGCTTTTGAGAAAAGAGCACTCTTCTACTCTACTGTGTTTCCTATGGGGTCCGAACAGTGAGCTTGCTCAGAACAAACGAACTGTGATTTCTACACACACGGGCCATATGTAATTCAACTCTGCTTAGGAAACAAACAAGAACAGTAGCTCCTCTTCAGTCCAATACACTGTATTTGCGGGGAACAGACGCGAGTGCTATTTGCACTGTGTATGGCATTGGAGCACAATAGTGACTTGTCTTACCAGAAAAAAACTCTTGCTCGTAGGACAAAAAACTGCATGTGACTCAACTCCATTTAGGACTGGGAAACAAACGCTAGCTCGCCTTACAAGAAACACACTCTGCTTTAGAGAAAAGAGCACTCTTCTACTCTACTGTGTTTCTGATGTGTTCCGAAAAGTGAGCTTGCTCAGAACAAAAAAACTGTGCTTCCTACACACAAGGCCATATCTAGTTCAAGTCTGCTTAGGAAACTGACAAGAACAGTAGCTCCTCTTCAGTCCGATACACTCTACTTGCTGGGATCAGACTTATGTGCTATTTGCACTGTGTATGGCAATGGGAGCGCAATAGTGACTTTCCTTACCAGAAAACAACTCTTGCTCGTAGGACCAGAAACTGCATGTGATTCCACTCCATTTAGGACTGGGAAACAAGTGCTAGCTCGCCTTACAAGAAACACACTCTGCTTTTGAGAAAAGAGCACTCTTCTACTCTACTGTGTTTCCTATGGGGTCCGAACAGTGAGCTTGCTCAGAACAAACGAACTGTGATTTCTACACACACGGGCCATATGTAATTCAACTCTGCTTAGGAAACAAACAAGAACAGTAGCTCCTCTTCAGTCCAATACACTGTATTTGCGGGGAACAGACGCGAGTGCTATTTGCACTGTGTATGGCATTGGAGCACAATAGTGACTTGTCTTACCAGAAAAAAACTCTTGCTCGTAGGACAAAAAACTGCATGTGACTCAACTCCATTTAGGACTGGGAAACAAACGCTAGCTCGCCTTACAAGAAACAAACTCCAATTTTGAGAAAAGAGCACTCTTCTACTCTACTGTGTTTCCAATATGTCTCGAAAAGTGAGCTTGCTCAGAACAAAAAAACTGTGCTTCCTACACACACGGGCATATCTAGTTCAAGTCTGCTTAGGAACCTGACAAGAACAGTAGATCCTCTTCAGTCCAATACACTGTACTTGCTGGGAACAGACGCCAGTGCTATTTGTCCTGTGCATGGCAATGGCAGTGCAATAGTGTCTCTTCTTACCAGAAAACAACTCTTGCTCGTAGGACCAGAAACTGCATGTGATTCCACTCCATTTAGGACTGGGAAACAAACCCTAGCTCGCCTTACAAGAAACACACTCTGCTTTTGAGAAAAGAGCACTCTTCTACTCTACTGTGTTTCCTATAGGGCCAGAACAGTGAGCTTGCTCAGAACAAAAGAACTGTGCTTCCTACACACACGGCCATATCTAGTTCAATTCTGCTTAGGAACCTGACAAGAACAGTAGATCCTCTTCAGTCCAATACACTGTAATTGCTGCGAACAGACTCCAGTGCTGTTTGTCCTGTGTATAGCAATGGCAGCGCAATAGTGACTCTTCTTACCAGAAAACAACTCTTGCTCGTAGGACCCGAAACTGCATGTGATTCAACTCCATTTAGGACTGGGAAACAAAAGCTAGCTCACCTTACAAGAAACACACTCTGCTTTAGAGAAAAGAGCACTCTTCTACTCTACTGTGTTTCCTATAGGGCCAGAACAGTGAGCTTGCTCAGAACAAAAGAACTGTGCTTCCTACACACGGGCCATATCTAGTTCAACTCTGCTTAGGAAACTGACAAGAACAGTAGCTCCTCTTCAGTCCGATACACTGTACTTGCTGGGAACAGAAGCGAGTGCTATTTGCACTGTGTATGGCAATGGGAGCGCAATAGTGACTTTCCTTACCAGAAAACAATTCTTGCTCGTAAGACCAGAAACTGCATGTGATTCAACTCCATTTAGGACTGGGAAACAAACGCTAGCTCGCCTTACATGAAACACACTCTGCTTTTGAGAAAAGAGCACTCTTTTACTCTACTGTGTTTCCTATGGGGTCCGAACAGTGAGCTTGCTCAGAACAAAAGAACTGTGCTTCCTACACACACGGGCCATATCTAGTTCAACTCTGCTTAGGAAACTGACAAGAACAGTAGATCCTCTTCCGTCCAATACACTGTACTTGCGGGGAACAGACGGGAGTGCTATTTGCACTGTGTATGGCAATTGGAGCACAATAGTGACTTGTCTTACCAGAAAACAACTATTGCTCATAGGACAAAAAACTGCATGTGACTCAACTCCATTTAGGACTGGGAAACAAACGCTAGCTCGCCTTACAAGAAACACACTCTGCTTTTGATAAAAGAGCACTCTTCTACTCTACTGTGTTTCCTATGGGGTCCGAACAGTGAGCTTGCTCAGAACAAAAGAACTGTGCTTCCTACACACACGGCTATATCTAGTTCAAGTCTGCTTAGGAACCTGACAAAAAGAGTAGATCCTCTTCAGTCCAATGCACTGTACTTGCTGGGAACAGACGCATGTGCGATTTGCACTGTGTATGGCAATTGGAGCACAATAGTGGCTTGACTTACCAGAAAACAACTCTTGCTCGTAGGACAAAAAACTGCATGTGACTCAAATCCATTTAGGACTGGAAAAGAAATGCTAGCTCGACTTCCAAGAAACACACTCTGCTTTTGAGAAAAGAGCACTCTTCTACTCTACTGTGTTTTATATGGGGTCCAAACTGTGAGCTTACTCAGAACAAAAGAACTGTGCTTCCTACACGCAAGGACCATATCTAGTTCAATTCTGCTTAGTAAACTGACAAGAACAGTAGCTCCTATTCAGTCCAATACACTGTAATTGCTGGGAAAAGACGCGACTGCTATTTGCCTTGTAAAGGGCAATGGGAGCGCAATAGTGACTTTCCTTACCAGAAAACAACTCTTGTTCATAGGACCAGAATCTGCATGTGATTCAACTCCATTTAGGACTAGGAAACAAACGCTAGCTCACCTTACAAAAACACACTCTGCTTTTGAGAAAAGAGCACTCTTCTACTCTACTGTGTTTCCTATGTGTTCCGAAAAGTGAGCTTCCTCTGAACAAAAAAACTGTGCTTCCTACACACGGCCATATCTAGTTCAAGTCTGCTTAGGAACCTGACAAGAACAGTAGATCCTCTTCAGTTCAATACACTGTACTTGCTGGGAACAGACGCCAGTGCTGTTTGTCCTGTGTATGGCAGTTGCAGCGCAATAGTGACTCTTCTTACCAGAAAACAACTCTTGCTCGTAGGACCAGAAACTACATGTGATTCAACTCCATTTAGGACTGGGAAACAAAAGCTAGCTCACCTTACAAGAAACACACTCTGATTTAGAGAAAAGAGCACTCTTCTACTCTACTGTGTTTCCTATAGGGCCAGAACAGTGAGCTTGCTGAGAACAAAAGAACTGTGCTTCCTACACACGGGCCATATCTAGTTCAACTCTGCTTAGGAAACTGACAAGAACAGTAGCTCCTCTTCAGTACGATACACTGTACTTGCTGGGAACAGACGCGAGTGCTATTTGCACTGTGTATGGCAATGGGAGCGCAATAGTGACTTTCCTTACCAGAAAACAATTCTTGCTCGTAAGACCAGAAACTGCATGTGATTCAACTCCATTTAGGACTGGGAAACAAATGCTAGCTCGCCTTACATGAAAAACACTCTGCTTTTGAGAAAAGAGCACTCTTTTACTCTACTGTGTTTCCTATGGGGTCCGAACAGTGAGCTTGCTCAGAACAAAAGAACTGTGCTTCCTACACACACGGGCCATATCTAGTTCAACTCTGCTTAGGAAACTGACAAGAACAGTAGATCCTCTTCCGTCCAATACACTGTACTTGCGGGGAACAGACGGGAGTGCTATTTGCACTGTGTATGGCAATTGGAGCACAATAGTGACTTGTCTTACCAGAAAACAACTATTGCTCATAGGACAAAAAACTGCATGTGACTCAACTCTATTTAGGACTGGGAAACAAACGCTAGCTCGCCTTACAAGAAACACACTCTGCTTTTGATAAAAGAGCACTCTTCTACTCTACTGTGTTTCCTATGGGGTCCGAACAGTGAGCTTGCTCAGAACAAAAGAACTGTGCTTCCTACACACACGGCTATATCTAGTTCAAGTCTGCTTAGGAACCTGACAAAAAGAGTAGATCCTCTTCAGTCCAATGCACTGTACTTGCTGGGAACAGACGCATGTGCGATTTGCACTGTGTATGGCAATTGGAGCACAATAGTGGCTTGACTTACCAGAAAACAACTCTTGCTCGTAGGACAAAAAACTGCATGTGACTCAACTCCATTTAGGATTGGAAAAGAAATGCTAGCTCGACTTCCAAGAAACACACTCTGCTTTTGAGAAAAGAGCACTCTTCTACTCTACTAAGTTTCCTATGGGGTCCAAACTGTGAGCTTACTCAGAACAAAAGAACTGTGCTTCCTACACGCAAGGACCATATCTAGTTCAATTCTGCTTAGTAAACTGACAAGAACAGTAGCTCCTATTCAGTCCAATACACTGTACTTGCTGGGAAAAGATGCGAGTGCTATTTGCCTTGTAAAGAGCAATGGGAGCACAATAGTGACTTTCCTTACCAGAAAACAACTCTTGTTCATAGGACCAGAATCTGCATGTGATTCAACTCCATTTAGGACTGGGAAACAAACGCTAGCTCACCTTACAAAAACACACTCTGCTTTTGAGAAAAGAGCACTCTTCTACTCTTCTGTGTTTCCTATAGGGCCAGAACAGTGAGCTTGCTCAGAACATTAGAACTGTGCTTCCTACACACAGGGGCCATATCTAGTTCAACTCTGCTTAGGAACCTGACAAGAACAGTAGCTCTTCTTCAGTCCAATACACTGTAATTGCTGGGAACAGACGCATGTGCTATTTGCACTGTGTATGGCAATGGGAGCACAATAGTGACTTTCCTTACCAGAAAACAACTCTTGCTCGTAGGACCAGAAACTGCATGTGATTCCACTCCATTTAGGACTGGGAAACAAGTGCTAGCTCGCCTTACAAGAAACACACTCTGCTTTTGAGAAAAGAGCACTCTTCTACTCTACTGTGTTTCCTATAGGGCCAGAACAGTGAGCTTGCTCAGAACAAAAGAACTGTGCTTCCTACACACGGGCCATAACTAGTTCAACTCTGCTTAGGAAACTGAAAAAAACAGTAGCTCCTCTTCAGTCCGATACACTGTACTTGCTGGGAACAGACGCGAGTGCTATTTGCACTGTGTATGGCAATGGGAGCGCAATAGTGACTTTCCTTACCAGAAAACAACTCTTGCTCGTGGGACCAGAAACTGCATGTGATTCAACTCCATTTAGGACTGGGAAAGAAATGCTAGCTGGCCTTACAAGAAACACACTCTGCTTTTGAGAAAAGAGCACTCTTCTACTCTACTGTGTTTCCTATGGGGTCCGAACAGTGAGCTTGCTCAGAACAAACGAACTGTGATTTCTACACACACGGGCCATATCTAATTCAACTCTGCTTAGGAAACAAACAAGAACAGTAGCTCCTCTTCAGTCCAATACACTGTATTTGCGGGGAACAGACGCGAGTGCTATTTGCACTGTGTATGGCATTGGAGCACAATAGTGACTTGTCTTACCAGAAAAAAACTCTTGCTCGTAGGACAAAAAACTGCATGTGACTCAACTCCATTTAGGACTGGGAAACAAACGCTAGCTCGCCTTACAAGAAACACACTCTGCTTTAGAGAAAAGAGCACTCTTCTACTCTACTGTGTTTTCTATGGTGTCCGAACAGTGAGCTTGCTCAGAACAAAAGAACTGTGCTTCCTACACACACGGCCATATCTAGTTCAACTCTGCTTAGGAAACTGACAAGAACACTAGATCCTCTTCAGTCCAATACACTGTACTTTCTGGGAACAGACGCCAGTGCTGTTTGTCCTGTGTATGGCAGTTGCAGCGCAATAGTGACTCTTCTTACCAGAAAACAACTCTTGCTCGTAGGACCAGAAACTACATGTGATTCAACTCCATTTAGGACTGGGAAACAAAAGCTAGCTCACCTTACAAGAAACACACTCTGATTTAGAGAAAAGAGCACTCTTCTACTCTACTGTGTTTCCTATAGGGCCAGAACAGTGAGCTTGCTCAGAACAAAAGAACTGTGCTTCCTACACACGGGCCATATCTATTTCAACTCTGCTTAGGAAACTGACAAGAATAGTAGCTCCTATTCAGTCCGATACACTGTATTTGTTGGGAACAGACGTGAGTGATATTTGCACTGTGTATGGCAATGGGAGCGCAATAGTGACTTTCCTTACCAGAAAACAGCTCTTGCTCGTAGGACCAGAAACTGCATGTGATTCAACTCCATTTAGGACTGGGAAACAAATGCTAGCTCGCCTTACATGAAACACACTCTGCTTTTGAGAAAAGAGCACTCTTCTACTCTACTGTGTTTCCTATGGGGTCCGAACAGTGAGCTTGCTCAGAAAAAATAACTGTGCTTCCTACACACACGGGCCATATCTCATTCAACTCTGCTTAAAAAACTGACAAGAACAGTAGCTCCTCTTCCGTCCAATACACTGTACTTGCGGGGAACAGACGCTAGTGCTATTTGCACTGTGTATGGCAATTGGAGCACAATAGTGACTTGTCTTACCAGAAAACAACTTTTGCTCATAGGACAAAAAACTGCATGTGACTCAACTCCATTTAGGACTGGGAAACAAACGCTAGCTCGCCTTACAAGAAACACACTCCGATTTTGAGAAAAGAGCACTCTTCTACTCTACTGTGTTTCCAATGTGTCTCGAAAAGTGAGCTTGCTCAGAACAAAAAAACTGTGCTTCCTACACACACGGGCATATCTAGTTCAAGTCTGCTTAGGAACCTGACAAGAACAGTAGATCCTCTTCAGTCCAATACACTGTACTTGCTGGGAACAGACGCCAGTGCTATTTGTCCTGTGTATGGCAATGGCAGTGCAATAGTGTCTCTTCTTACCAGAAAACAACTCTTGCTCGTAGGACCAGAAACTGCATGTGATTCCACTCCATTTAGGACTGGGAAACAAACGCTAGCTCACCTTACAAGAAACACACTCTGCTTTTGAGAAAAGAGCACTCTTCTACTCTACTGTGTTTCCTATAGGTCCAGAACACTGAGCTTGCTCAGAACAAAAGAACTGTGCTTCCTACACACACGGCCATATCTAGTTCAATTCTGCTTAGGAACCTGACAAGAACAGTAGATCCTCTTCAGTCCAATACACTGTAATTGCTGCGAACAGACTCCAGTGCTGTTTGTCCTGTTTATAGCAGTGGCAGCGCAATAGTGACTCTTCTTACCAGAAAACAACTCTTGCTCGTAGGACCAGAAACTGCATGTGATTCAACTCCATTTAGGACTGGGAAACAAAAGCTAGCTCACCTTACAAGAAACACACTCTGCTTTAGAGAAAAGAGCACTCTTCTACTCTACTGTGTTTCCTATAGGGCCAGAACAGTGAGCTTGCTCAGAACAAAAGAACTGTGCTTCCTACACACGGGCCATATCTAGTTCAACTCTGCTTAGGAAACTGACAAGAACAGTAGCTCCTCTTCAGTCCGATACACTGTACTTGCTGGGAACAGAAGAGAGTGCTATTTGCACTGTGTATGGCAATGGGAGCGCAATAGTGACTTTCCTTACCAGAAAACAATTCTTGCTCGTAAGACCAGAAACTGCATGTGATTCATCTCCATTTAGGACTGGGAAACAAATGCTAGCTTGCCTTACATGAAACACACTCTGCTTTTGAGAAAAGAGCACTCTTTTACTCTACTGTGTTTCCTATGGGGTCCGAACAGTGAGCTTGCTCAGAACAAAAGAACTGTGCTTCCTACACACACGGGCCATATCTAGTTCAACTCTGCTTAGGAAACTGACAAGAACAGTAGATCCTCTTCCGTCCAATACACTGTACTTGCGGGGAACAGACGGGAGTGCTATTTGCACTGTGTATGGCAATTGGAGCACAAGAGTGACTTGTCTTACCAGAAAACAACTATTGCTCATAGGACAAAAAACTGCATGTGATCCAACTCCATTTAGGACTGGGAAACAAACGCTAGCTCGCCTTACAAGAAACACACTCTGCTTTTGATAAAAGAGCACTCTTCTACTCTACTGTGTTTCCTATGGGGTCTGAACAGTGAGCTTGCTCAGAACAAAAGAACTGTGCTTCCTACCACACACGGCTATATCTAGTTCAAGTCTGCTTAGGAACCTGACAAAAAGAGTAGATCCTCTTCAGTCCAATGCACTGTACTTGCTGGGAACAGACGCATGTGCCATTTGCACTGTGTATGGCAATTGGAGCACAATAGTGGCTTGACTTACCAGAAAACAACTCTTGCTCGTAGGACAAAAAACTGCATGTGACTCAAATCCATTTAGGACTGAAAAGAAATGCTAGCTCGACTTCCAAGAAACACACTCTGCTTTTATGAAAAGAGCACTCTTCTACTCTACTGTCTTTCCTATGGGGTCCAAACTGTGAGCTTACTCAGAACAAAAGAACTGTGCTTCCTACACGCAAGGACCATATCTAGTTCAATTCTGCTTAGGAAACTGACAAGAACAGTAGCTCCTATTCAGTCCAATACACTGTACTTGCTGGGAAAAGACGCGAGTGCTATTTGCCTTGTAAAGAGCAATGGGAGCACAATAGTGACTTTCCTTACCAGAAAACAACTCTTGTTCATAGGACCAGAATCTGCATGTGATTCAACTCCATTTAGGACTGGGAAACAAACGCTAGCTCACCTTACAAAAACACACTCTGCTTTTGAGAAAAGAGCACCCTTCTACTTTACTGTGTTTCCTATGTGTTCCGAAAAGTGAGCTTCCTCTGAACAAAAAAACTGTGCTTCCTACACACGGCCATATCTAGTTCAAGTCTGCTTAGGAACCTGACAAGAACAGTAGATCCTCTTCAGTTCAATACACTGTACTTGCTGGGAACAGACGCCAGTGCTATTTGTCCTGTGCATGGCAATGGCAGCGCAATAGTGACTCTTCTTACCAGAAAACAAATCTTGCTCGTAGGAGAGGAAACTGCATGTGATTCCACTCCATTTAGGACTGGGAAACAAACTCTAGCTCGCTTTACAAGAAACACACTCTGCTTTTGAGAAAAGAGCACTCTTCTACTCTTCTGTGTTTCCTATAGGGCCAGAACAGTGAGCTTGCTCAGAAAAAAGAACTGTACTTCCTACACACACGGGCCATATCTAGTTCAACTCTGCTTAGGAAACTGAGAAGAACAGTAGCTCCTTTTCAGTCCAATACACTGTACTTGCTGAGAACAGACGGGAGGGGTATTTGCACTGTGTATGGCAATGGGAGCGCAATAGTGACTTTCCTTACCAGAAAACAACTCCTGTTCGTAGGACCAGAAACTGCATGTGATTCCACTCCATTTAGGACTGGGAAACAAACGCTAGCTCGACTTACATGAAACACATTCTGCTTTAGAGAAAAGAGCACTCTTCTACTCTACTGTGTTTCCTATGGGGTCCGAACAGTGAGCTTGCTCAGAACAAAAGAACTGTGCTTCCTACACACGCGGGCCATATCTAGTTCAACTCTGCTTAGGAAACTGACAAGAACACTAGATCCTCTTCAGTCCAATACACTGTACTTTCTGGGAACAGACGCCAGTGCTGTTTGTCCTGTGTATGGCAGTTGCAGCGCAATAGTGACTCTTCTTACCAGAAAACAACTCTTGCTCGTAGGACCAGAAACTACATGTGATTCAACTCCATTTAGGACTGGGAAACAAAAGCTAGCTCACCTTACAAGAAACACACTCTGATTTAGAGAAAAGAGCACTCTTCTACTCTACTGTGTTTCCTATAGGGCCAGAATAGTGAGCTTGCTCAGAACAAAAGAACTGTGCTTCCTACACACGGGCCATATCTATTTCAACTCTGCTTAGGAAACTGACAAGAATAGTAGCTCCTATTCAGTCCGATACACTGTATTTGCTGGGAACACACGCGAGTGCTATTTGCACTGTGTATGGCAATGGGAGCGCAATAGTGACTTTCCTTACCAGAAAGCAACTCTTGCTCGTAGGACAAAAAACTGCAAGTGACTCAACTCCATTTAGGACTGGGAAACAAACGCTAGCTCGCCTTACAAGAAACACACTCTGCTTTAGAGAAAAGAGCACTCTTCTACTCTACTGTGTTTCCTCTGGGGCCAGAACAGTGAGCTTGCTCAGAACAAAAGTAGTGTGCCTCCTACACACACGGGCCATATCTAGTTCAACTCTGCTTAGGAAACAAACAAGAACAGTAGCTCCTCTTCAGTCCAATACACTGTACTTGCGGGGAACAGACGCGAGTGCTATTTGCACTGGGTATGGCAATTGGAGCACAATAGTGACTTGTCTTACGAGAAAACAACTCTTGCTCGTAGGACAAAAAACTGAATGTGACTCAACTCCATTTAGGACTGGGAAACAAACGCTAGCTCGCCTTACAAGAAACACACTCTGCTTTTGAGAAAAGAGCACTCTTCTACTCTACTGTGTTTCTGATGTGTTCCGAAAAGTGAGCTTGCTCAGAACAAAAAAACTGTGCTTCCTACACACAAGGCCATATCTAGTTCAAGTCTGCTTAGAAAACTGACAAGAACAGTAGCTCCTCTTCAGTCCGATACACTCTACTTGCTGGGAACAGACGCGAGTGCTATTTGCACTGTGTATGGCAATTGGAGCACAATAGTGACTCGTCTTACCAGAAAAAAACTCTTGCTCGTAGGACAAAAAACTGCATGTGACTCAACTCCATTTAGGACTGGGAAACAAACGCTAGCTCGCCTTACAAGAAACACACTCTGCTTTAGAGAAAAGAGCACTCTTCTACTCTACTGTGTTTCCTATGGGGCCAGAGCAGTGAGCTTGCTCAGAACATTAGAACTGTGCTTCCTACACACAGGGGCCATATCTAGTTCAACTCTGCTTAGGAACCTGACAAGAACAGTATCTCCTCTTCAGTCCAATACACTGTAATTGCTGGGAACAGACGCATGTGCTATTTGCACTGTGTATGGCAATGGGAGCGCAACAGTGACTTTCCTTACCAGAAAACAACTCTTGCTCGTAGGACCAGAAACTGCATGTGATTCCACTCCATTTAGGACTGGGAAACAAGTGCTAGCTCGCCTTACAAGAAACACACTCTGCTTTTGAGAAAAGAGCACTCTTCTACTCTACTGTGTTTCCTATAGGGCCAGAACAGTGAGCTTGCTCAGAACAAAAGAACTGTGCTTCCTACACACGGGCCATAACTAGTTCAACTCTGCTTAGGAAACTGAAAAAAAACAGTAGCTCCTCTTCAGTCCGATACACTGTACTTGCTGGGAACAGACGCGAGTGCTATTTGCACTGTGTATGGCAATGGGAGCGCAATAGTGACTTTCCTTACCAGAAAACAACTCTTGCTCGTGGGACCAGAAACTGCATGTGATTCAACTCCATTTAGGACTGGGAAAGAAATGCTAGCTGGCCTTACAAGAAACACACTCTGCTTTTGAGAAAAGAGCACTCTTCTACTCTACTGTGTTTCCTATGGGGTCCGAACAGTGAGCTTGCTCAGAACAAACGAACTGTGATTTCTACACACACGGGCCATATCTAATTCAACTCTGCTTAGGAAACAAACAAGAACAGTAGCTCCTCTTCAGTCCAATACACTGTATTTGCGGGGAACAGACGCGAGTGCTATTTGCACTGTGTATGGCATTGGAGCACAATAGTGACTTGTCTTACCAGAAAAAAACTCTTGCTCGTAGGACAAAAAACTGCATGTGACTCAACTCCATTTAGGACTGGGAAACAAACGCTAGCTCGGCTTACAAGAAACACACTCTGCTTTAGAGAAAAGAGCACTCATCTACTCTACTGTGTTTCCTATGGTGTCCGAACAGTGAGCTTGCTCAGAACAAAAGAACTGTGCTTCCTACACACACGGCCATATCTAGTTCAACTCTGCTTAGGAAACTGACAAGAACACTAGATCCTCTTCAGTCCAATACACTGTACTTTCTGGGAACAGACGCCAGTGCTGTTTGTCCTGTGTATGGCAGTTGCAGCGCAATAGTGACTCTTCTTACCAGAAAACAACTCTTGCTCGTAGGACCAGAAACTACATGTGATTCAACTCCATTTAGGACTGGGAAACAAAAGCTAGCTCACCTTACAAGAAACACACTCTGATTTAGAGAAAAGAGCACTCTTCTACTCTACTGTGTTTCCTATAGGGCCAGAACAGTGAGCTTGCTCAGAACAAAAGAACTGTGCTTCCTACACACGGGCCATATCTATTTCAACTCTGCTTAGGAAACTGACAAGAATAGTAGCTCCTATTCAGTCCGATACACTGTATTTGTTGGGAACAGACGTGAGTGATATTTGCACTGTGTATGGCAATGGGAGCGCAATAGTGACTTTCCTTACCAGAAAACAGCTCTTGCTCGTAGGACCAGAAACTGCATGTGATTCAACTCCATTTAGGACTGGGAAACAAATGCTAGCTCGCCTTACATGAAACACACTCTGCTTTTGAGAAAAGAGCACTCTTCTACTCTACTGTGTTTCCTATGGGGTCCGAACAGTGAGCTTGCTCAGAACAAAATAACTGTGCTTCCTACACACACGGGCCATATCTCATTCAACTCTGCTTAAAAAACTGACAAGAACAGTAGCTCCTCTTCCGTCCAATACACTGTACTTGCGGGGAACAGACGCTAGTGCTATTTGCACTGTGTATGGCAATTGGAGCACAATAGTGACTTGTCTTACCAGAAAACAACTTTTGCTCATAGGACAAAAAACTGCATGTGACTCAACTCCATTTAGGACTGGGAAACAAACGCTAGCTCGCCTTACAAGAAACACACTCCGATTTTGAGAAAAGAGCACTCTTCTACTCTACTGTGTTTCCAATGTGTCTCGAAAAGTGAGCTTGCTCAGAACAAAAGAACTGTGCTTCCTACACACACGGGCATATCTAGTTCAAGTCTGCTTAGGAACCTGACAAGAACAGTAGATCCTCTTCAGTCCAATACACTGTACTTGCTAGGAACAGACGCCAGTGCTATTTGTCCTGTGTATGGCAATGGCAGTGCAATAGTGTCTCTTCTTACCAGAAAACAACTCTTGCTCGTAGGACCCGAAACTGCATGTGATTCCACTCCATTTAGGACTGGGAAACAAACGCTAGCTCACCTTACAAGAAACACACTCTGCTTTTGAGAAAAGAGCACTCTTCTACTCTACTGTGTTTCCTATAGGGCCAGAACACTGAGCTTGCTCAGAACAAAAGAACTGTGCTTCCTACACACACGGCCATATCTAGTTCAATTCTGCTTAGGAACCTGACAAGAACAGTAGATCCTCTTCAGTCCAATACACTGTAATTGCTGCGAACAGACTCCAGTGCTGTTTGTCCTGTTTATAGCAGTGGCAGCGCAATAGTGACTCTTCTTACCAGAAAACAACTCTTGCTCGTAGGACCAGAAACTGCATGTGATTCAACTCCATTTAGGACTGGGAAACAAAAGCTAGCTCACCTTACAAGAAACACACTCTGCTTTAGAGAAAAGAGCACTCTTCTACTCTACTGTGTTTCCTATAGGGCCAGAACAGTGAGCTTGCTCAGAACAAAAGAACTGTGCTTCCTACACACGGGCCATATCTAGTTCAACTCTGCTTAGGAAACTGACAAGAACAGTAGCTCCTCTTCAGTCCGATACACTGTACTTGCTGGGAACAGAAGAGAGTGCTATTTGCACTGTGTATGGCAATGGGAGCGCAATAGTGACTTTCCTTACCAGAAAACAATTCTTGCTCGTAAGACCAGAAACTGCATGTGATTCATCTCCATTTAGGACTGGGAAACAAATGCTAGCTTGCCTTACATGAAACACACTCTGCTTTTGAGAAAAGAGCACTCTTTTACTCTACTGTGTTTCCTATGGGGTCCGAACAGTGAGCTTGCTCAGAACAAAAGAACTGTGCTTCCTACACACACGGGCCATATCTAGTTCAACTCTGCTTAGGAAACTGACAAGAACAGTAGATCCTCTTCCGTCCAATACACTGTACTTGCGGGGAACAGACGGGAGTGCTATTTGCACTGTGTATGGCAATTGGAGCACAAGAGTGACTTGTCTTACCAGAAAACAACTATTGCTCATAGGACAAAAAACTGCATGTGATCCAACTCCATTTAGGACTGGGAAACAAACGCTAGCTCGCCTTACAAGAAACACACTCTGCTTTTGATAAAAGAGCACTCTTCTACTCTACTGTGTTTCCTATGGGGTCCGAACAGTGAGCTTGCTCAGAACAAAAGAACTGTGCTTCCTACACACACGGCTATATCTAGTTCAAGTCTGCTTAGGAACCTGACAAAAAGAGTAGATCCTCTTCAGTCCAATGCACTGTACTTGCTGGGAACAGACGCATGTGCCATTTGCACTGTGTATGGCAATTGGAGCACAATAGTGGCTTGACTTACCAGAAAACAACTCTTGCTCGTAGGACAAAAAACTGCATGTGACTCAAATCCATTTAGGACTGGAAAAGAAATGCTAGCTCGACTTCCAAGAAACACACTCTGCTTTTATGAAAAGAGCACTCTTCTACTCTACTGTCTTTCCTATGGGGTCCAAACTGTGAGCTTACTCAGAACAAAAGAACTGTGCTTCCTACACGCAAGGACCATATCTAGTTCAATTCTGCTTAGGAAACTGACAAGAACAGTAGCTCCTATTCAGTCCAATACACTGTACTTGCTGGGAAAAGACGCGAGTGCTATTTGCCTTGTAAAGAGCAATGGGAGCACAATAGTGACTTTCCTTACCAGAAAACAACTCTTGTTCATAGGACCAGAATCTGCATGTGATTCAACTCCATTTAGGACTGGGAAACAAACGCTAGCTCACCTTACAAAAACACACTCTGCTTTTGAGAAAAGAGCACTCTTCTACTTTACTGTGTTTCCTATGTGTTCCGAAAAGTGAGCTTCCTCTGAACAAAAAAACTGTGCTTCCTACACACGGCCATATCTAGTTCAAGTCTGCTTAGGAACCTGACAAGAACAGTAGATCCTCTTCAGTTCAATACACTGTACTTGCTGGGAACAGACGCCAGTGCTATTTGTCCTGTGCATGGCAATGGCAGCGCAATAGTGACTCTTCTTACCAGAAAACAAATCTTGCTCGTAGGAGAGGAAACTGCATGTGATTCCACTCCATTTAGGACTGGGAAACAAACTCTAGCTCGCTTTACAAGAAACACACTCTGCTTTTGAGAAAAGAGCACTCTTCTACTCTTCTGTGTTTCCTATAGGGCCAGAACAGTGAGCTTGCTCAGAAAAAAGAACTGTACTTCCTACACACACGGGCCATATCTAGTTCAACTCTGCTTAGGAAACTGAGAAGAACAGTAGCTCCTTTTCAGTCCAATACACTGTACTTGCTGAGAACAGACGGAAGGGGTATTTGCACTGTGTATGGCAATGGGAGCGCAATAGTGACTTTCCTTACCAGAAAACAACTCCTGTTCGTAGGACCAGAAACTGCATGTGATTCCACTCCATTTAGGACTGGGAAACAAACGCTAGCTCGACTTACATGAAACACATTCTGCTTTAGAGAAAAGAGCACTCTTCTACTCTACTGTGTTTCCTATGGGGTCCGAACAGTGAGCTTGCTCAGAACAAAAGAACTGTGCTTCCTACACACGCGGGCCATATCTAGTTCAACTCTGCTTAGGAAACTGACAAGAACACTAGATCCTCTTCAGTCCAATACACTGTACTTTCTGGGAACAGACGCCAGTGCTGTTTGTCCTGTGTATGGCAGTTGCAGCGCAATAGTGACTCTTCTTACCAGAAAACAACTCTTGCTCGTAGGACCAGAAACTACATGTGATTCAACTCCATTTAGGACTGGGAAACAAAAGCTAGCTCACCTTACAAGAAACACACTCTGATTTAGAGAAAAGAGCACTCTTCTACTCTACTGTGTTTCCTATAGGGCCAGAACAGTGAGCTTGCTCAGAACAAAAGAACTGTGCTTCCTACACACGGGCCATATCTATTTCAACTCTGCTTAGGAAACTGACAAGAATAGTAGCTCCTATTCAGTCCGATACACTGTATTTGCTGGGAACAGACGCGAGTGCTATTTGCACTGTGTATGGCAATGGGAGCGCAATAGTGACTTTCCTTACCAGAAAGCAACTCTTGCTCGTAGGACAAAAAACTGCAAGTGACTCAACTCCATTTAGGACTGGGAAACAAACGCTAGCTCGCCTTACAAGAAACACACTCTGCTTTAGAGAAAAGAGCACTCTTCTACTCTACTGTGTTTCCTCTGGGGCCAGAACAGTGAGCTTGCTCAGAACAAAAGTAGTGTGCCTCCTACACACACGGGCCATATCTAGTTCAACTCTGCTTAGGAAACAAACAAGAACAGTAGCTCCTCTTCAGTCCAATACACTGTACTTGCGGGGAACAGACGCGAGTGCTATTTGCACTGGGTATGGCAATTGGAGCACAATAGTGACTTGTCTTACGAGAAAACAACTCTTGCTCGTAGGACAAAAAACTGAATGTGACTCAACTCCATTTAGGACTGGGAAACAAACGCTAGCTCGCCTTACAAGAAACACACTCTGCTTTTGAGAAAAGAGCACTCTTCTACTCTACTGTGTTTCTGATGTGTTCCGAAAAGTGAGCTTGCTCAGAACAAAAAAACTGTGCTTCCTACACACAAGGCCATATCTAGTTCAAGTCTGCTTAGAAAACTGACAAGAACAGTAGCTCCTCTTCAGTCCGATACACTCTACTTGCTGGGAACAGACGCGAGTGCTATTTGCACTGTGTATGGCAATTGGAGCACAATAGTGACTCGTCTTACCAGAAAAAAACTCTTGCTCGTAGGACAAAAAACTGCATGTGACTCAACTCCATTTAGGACTGGGAAACAAACGCTAGCTCGCCTTACAAGAAACACACTCTGCTTTAGAGAAAAGAGCACTCTTCTACTCTACTGTGTTTCCTATGGGGCCAGAGCAGTGAGCTTGCTCAGAACATTAGAACTGTGCTTCCTACACACAGGGGCCATATCTAGTTCAACTCTGCTTAGGAACCTGACAAGAACAGTATCTCCTCTTCAGTCCAATACACTGTAATTGCTGGGAACAGACGCATGTGCTATTTGCACTGTGTATGGCAATGGGAGCGCAACAGTGACTTTCCTTACCAGAAAACAACTCTTGCTCGTAGGACCAGAAACTGCATGTGATTCCACTCCATTTAGGACTGGGAAACAAGTGCTAGCTCGCCTTACAAGAAACACACTCTGCTTTTGAGAAAAGAGCACTCTTCTACTCTACTGTGTTTCCTATAGGGCCAGAACAGTGAGCTTGCTCAGAACAAAAGAACTGTGCTTCCTACACACGGGCCATAACTAGTTCAACTCTGCTTAGGAAACTGAAAAAAAACAGTAGCTCCTCTTCAGTCCGATACACTGTACTTGCTGGGAACAGACGCGAGTGCTATTTGCACTGTGTATGGCAATGGGAGCGCAATAGTGACTTTCCTTACCAGAAAACAACTCTTGCTCGTGGGACCAGAAACTGCATGTGATTCAACTCCATTTAGGACTGGGAAAGAAATGATAGCTCGCCTTACAAGAAACACACTCTACTTTTGAGAAAAGAGCACTCTTCTACTCTACTGTGTTTCCTATGGGGTCCGAACAGTGAGCTTGCTCAGAACAAACGAACTGTGATTTCTACACACACGGGCCATATCTAATTCAACTCTGCTTAGGAAACAAACAAGAACAGTAGCTCCTCTTCAGTCCAATACACTGTATTTGCGGGGAACAGACGCGAGTGCTATTTGCACTGTGTATGGCATTGGAGCACAATAGTGACTTGTCTTACCAGAAAAAAACTCTTGCTCGTAGGACAAAAAACTGCATGTGACTCAACTCCATTTAGGACTGGGAAACAAACGCTAGCTCGGCTTACAAGAAACACACTCTGCTTTAGAGAAAAGAGCACTCATCTACTCTACTGTGTTTCCTATGGTGTCCGAACAGTGAGCTTGCTCAGAACAAAAGAACTGTGCTTCCTACACACACGGCCATATCTAGTTCAACTCTGCTTAGGAAACTGACAAGAACACTAGATCCTCTTCAGTCCAATACACTGTACTTTCTGGGAACAGACGCCAGTGCTGTTTGTCCTGTGTATGGCAGTTGCAGCGCAATAGTGACTCTTCTTACCAGAAAACAACTCTTGCTCGTAGGACCAGAAACTACATGTGATTCAACTCCATTTAGGACTGGGAAACAAAAGCTAGCTCACCTTACAAGAAACACACTCTGATTTAGAGAAAAGAGCACTCTTCTACTCTACTGTGTTTCCTATAGGGCCAGAACAGTGAGCTTGCTCAGAACAAAAGAACTGTGCTTCCTACACACGGGCCATATCTATTTCAACTCTGCTTAGGAAACTGACAAGAATAGTAGCTCCTATTCAGTCCGATACACTGTATTTGCTGGGAACAGACACGAGTGCTATTTGCACTGTGTATGGCAATGGGAGCGCAATAGTGACTTTCCTTACCAGAAAACAACTCTTGCTCGTAGGACCAGAAACTGCATGTGATTCAACTCCATTTAGGACTGGGAAACAAATGCTAGCTCTCCTTACATGAAACACACTCTGCTTTTGAGAAAAGAGCACTCTTCTACTCTACTGTGTTTCCTATGGGGTCCGAACAGTGAGCTTGCTCAGAACAAAATAACTGTGCTTCCTACACACACGGGCCATATCTCATTCAACTCTGCTTAAAAAACTGACAAGAACAGTAGCTCCTCTTCCGTCCAACACACTGTACTTGCGGGGAACAGACGCTAGTGCTATTTGCACTGTGTATGGCAATTGGAGCACAATAGTGACTTGTCTTACCAGAAAACAACTTTTGCTCATAGGACAAAAAACTGCATGTGACTCAACTCCATTTAGGACTGGGAAACAAACGCTAGCTCGCCTTACAAGAAACACACTCCGATTTTGAGAAAAGAGCACTCTTCTACTCTACTGTGTTTCCAATGTGTCTCGAAAAGTGAGCTTGCTCAGAACAAAAAAACTGTGCTTCCTACACACACGGGCATATCTAGTTCAAGTCTGCTTAGGAACCTGACAAGAACAGTAGATCCTCTTCAGTCCAATACACTGTACTTGCTGGGAACAGACGCCAGTGCTATTTGTCCTGTGTATGGCAATGGCAGTGCAATAGTGTCTCTTCTTACCAGAAAACAACTCTTGCTCGTAGGACCAGAAACTGCATGTGATTCCACTCCATTTAGGACTGGGAAACAAACCCTAGCTCGCCTTACAAGAAACACACTCTGCTTTTGAGAAAAGAGCACTCTTCTACTCTACTGTGTTTCCTATAGGGCCAGAACAGTGAGCTTGCTCAGAACAAAAGAACTGTGCTTCCTACACACACGGCCATATCTAGTTCAATTCTGCTTAGGAACCTGACAAGAACAGTAGATCCTCTTCAGTCCAATACACTGTAATTGCTGCGAACAGACTCCAGTGCTGTTTGTCCTGTGTATATCAATGGCAGCGCAATAGTGACTCTTCTTACCAGAAAACAACTCTTGCTCGTAGGACCAGAAACTGCATGTGATTCAACTCCATTTAGGACTGGGAAACAAAAGCTAGCTCACCTTACAAGAAACACACTCTGCTTTAGAGAAAAGAGCACTCTTCTACTCTACTGTGTTTCATATAGGGCCAGAACAGTGAGCTTGCTCAGAACAAAAGAACTGTGCTTCCTACACACGGGCCATATCTAGTTCAACTCTGCTTAGGAAACTGACAAGAACAGTAGCTCCTCTTCAGTCCGATACACTGTACTTGCTGGGAACAGAAGCGAGTGCTATTTGCACTGTGTATGGCAATGGGAGCGCAATAGTGACTTTCCTTACCAGAAAACAATTCTTGCTCGTAAGACCAGAAACTGCATGTGATTCAACTCCATTTAGGACTGGGAAACAAATGCTAGCTCGCCTTACATGAAACACACTCTGCTTTTGAGAAAAGAGCACTCTTTTATTCTACTGTGTTTCCTATGGGGTCCGAACAGTGAGCTTGCTCAGAACAAAAGAACTGTGCTTCCTACACACACGGGCCATATCTAGTTCAACTCTGCTTAGGAAACTGACAAGAACAGTAGATCCTCTTCCGTCCAATACAATGTACTTGCGGGGAACAGACGGGAGTGCTATTTGCACTGTGTATGGCAATTGGAGCACAATAGTGACTTGTCTTACCAGAAAACAACTATTGCTCATAGGACAAAAAACTGCATGTGACTCAACTCCATTTAGGACTGGGAAACAAACGCTAGCTCGCCTTACAAGAAACACACTCTGCTTTTGATAAAAGAGCACTCTTCTACTCTACTGTGTTTCCTATGGGGTCCAAACAGTGAGCTTGCTCAGAACAAAAGAACTGTGCTTCCTACACACACGGCTATATCTAGTTCAAGTCTGCTTAGGAACCTGACTAAAAGAGTAGATCCTCTTCAGTCCAATGCACTGTACTTGCTGGGAACAGACGCATGTGCGATTTGCACTGTGTATGGCAATTGGAGCACAATAGTGGCTTGACTTACCAGAAAACAACTCTTGCTCGTAGGACAAAAAACTGCATGTGACTCAAATCCATTTAGGACTGGAAAAGAAATGCTAGCTCGACTTCCAAGAAACACACTCTGCTTTTGAGAAAAGAGCACTCTTCTACTTTACTGTGTTTCCTATGGGGTCCAAACTGTGAGCTTACTCAGAACAAAAGAACTGTGCTTCCTACACGCAAGGACCATATCTAGTTCAATTCTGCTTAGTAAACTGACAAGAACAGTAGCTCCTATTCAGTCCAATACACTGTACTTGCTGGGAAAAGACGCGAGTGCTATTTGCCTTGTAAAGGGCAATGGGAGCGCAATAGTGACTTTCCTTACCAGAAAACAACTCTTGTTCATAGGACCAGAATCTGCATGTGATTCAACTCCATTTAGGACTAGGAAACAAACGCTAGCTCACCTTACAAAAACACACTCTGCTTTTGAGAAAAGAGCACTCTTCTACTCTACTGTGTTTCCTATGTGTTCCGAAAAGTGAGCTTCCTCTGAACAAAAAAACTGTGCTTCCTACACACGGCCATATCTAGTTCAAGTCTGCTTAGGAACCTGACAGAAGAGTAGATCCTCTTCAGTTCAATACACTGTACTTGCTGGGAACAGACGCCAGTGCTATTTGTCCTGTGTATGGCAATGGCAGCGCAATAGTGACTCTTCTTACCAGAAAACAACTCTTGCTCGTAGGAGAGGAAACTGCATGTGATTCCACTCCATTTAGGACTGGGAAACAAACTCTAGCTGGCTTTACAAGAAACACACTCTGCTTTTGAGAAAAGAGCACTCTTCTACTCTTCTGTGTTTCCTATAGGGCCAGAACAGTGAGCTTGCTCAGAACATTAGAACTGTGCTTCCTACACACAGGGGCCATATCTAGTTCAACTCTGCTTAGGAACCTGACAAGAACAGTAGCTCCTCTTCAGTCCAATACACTGTAATTGCTGGGAACAGACGCATGTGCTATTTGCACTGTGTATGGCAATGGGAGCACAATAGTGACTTTCCTTACCAGAAAACAACTCTTGCTCGTAGGACCAGAAACTGCATGTGATTCCACTCCATTTAGGACTGGGAAACAAGTGCTAGCTCGCCTTACAAGAAACACACTCTGCTTTTGAGAAAAGAGCACTCTTCTACTCTACTGTGTTTCCTATAGGGCCAGAACAGTGAGCTTGCTCAGAACAAAAGAACTGTGCTTCCTACACACGGGCCATAACTTGTTCAACTCTGCTTAGGAAACTGAAAAAAACAGTAGCTCCTCTTCAGTCCGATACACTGTACTTGCTGGGAACAGACGCGAGTGCTATTTGCACTGTGTATGGCAATGGGAGCGCAATAGTGACTTTCCTTACCAGAAAACAACTCTTTCTCGTGGGACCAGAAACTGCATGTGATTCAACTCCATTTAGGACTGGGAAAGAAATGCTAGCTGGCCTTACAAGAAACACACTCTGCTTTTGAGAAAAGAGCACTCTTCTACTCTACTGTGTTTCCTATGGGGTCCGAACAGTGAGCTTGCTCAGAACAAACGAACTGTGATTTCTACACACACGGGCCATATCTAATTCAACTCTGCTTAGGAAACAAACAAGAACAGTAGCTCCTCTTCAGTCCAATACACTGTATTTGCGGGAAACAGACGCGAGTGCTATTTGACTGTGTATGGCATTGGAGCACAATAGTGACTTGTCTTACCAGAAAAATACTCTTGCTCGTAGGACAAAAAACTGCATGTGACTCAACTCCATTTAGGACTGGGAAACAAACGCTAGCTCGGCTTACAAGAAACACACTCTGCTTTAGAGAAAAGAGCACTCTTCTACTCTACTGTGTTTTCTATGGTGTCCGAACAGTGAGCTTGCTCAGAACAAAAGAACTGTGCTTCCTACACACACGGCCATATCTAGTTCAACTCTGCTTAGGAAACTGACAAGAACACTAGATCCTCTTCAGTCCAATACACTGTACTTTTTGGGAACAGACGCCAGTGCTGTTTGTCCTGTGTATGGCAGTTGCAGCGCAATAGTGACTCTTCTTACCAGAAAACAACTCTTTCTCGTAGGACCAGAAACTACATGTGATTCAACTCCATTTAGGACTGGGAAACAAAAGCTAGCTCACCTTACAAGAAACACACTCTGATTTAGAGAAAAGAGCACTCTTCTACTCTACTGTGTTTCCTATAGGGCCAGAACAGTGAGCTTGCTCAGAACAAAAGAACTGTGCTTCCTACACACGGGCCATATCTATTTCAACTCTGCTTAGGAAACTGACAAGAATAGTAGCTCCTATTCAGTCCGATACACTGTATTTGCTGGGAACAGACACGAGTGCTATTTGCACTGTGTATGGCAATGGGAGCGCAATAGTGACTTTCCTTACCAGAAAACAACTCTTGCTCGTAGGACCAGAAACTGCATGTGATTCAACTCCATTTAGGACTGGGAAACAAATGCTAGCTCGCCTTACATGAAACACACTCTGCTTTTGAGAAAAGAGCACTCTTCTACTCTACTGTGTTTCCTATGGGGTCCGAACAGTGAGCTTGCTCAGAACAAAATAACTGTGCTTCCTACACACACGGGCCATATCTCATTCAACTCTGCTTAAAAAACTGACAAGAACAGTAGCTCCTCTTCCGTCCAATTCACTGTACTTGCGGGGAACAGACGCTAGTGCTATTTGCACTGTGTATGGCAATTGGAGCACAATAGTGACTTGTCTTACCAGAAAACAACTTTTGCTCATAGGACAAAAAACTGCATGTGACTCAACTCCATTTAGGACTGGGAAACAAACGCTAGCTCGCCTTACAAGAAACACACTCCGATTTTGAGAAAAGAGCACTCTTCTACTCTACTGTGTTTCCAATGTGTCTCGAAAAGTGAGCTTGCTCAGAACAAAAAAACTGTGCTTCCTACACACACGGGCATATCTAGTTCAAGTCTGCTTAGGAACCTGACAAGAACAGTAGATCCTCTTCAGTCCAATACACTGTACTTGCTGGGAACAGATGCCAGTGCTATTTGTCCTGTGTATGGCAATGGCAGTGCAATAGTGTCTCTTCTTACCAGAAAACAACTCTTGCTCGTAGGACCAGAAACTGCATGTGATTCCACTCCATTTAGGACTGGGAAACAAACCCTAGCTCGCCTTACAAGAAACACACTCTGCTTTTGAGAAAAGAGCACTCTTCTACTCTACTGTGTTTCCTATAGGGCCAGAACAGTGAGCTTGCTCAGAACAAAAGAACTGTGCTTCCTACACACACGGCCATATCTAGTTCAATTCTGCTTAGGAACCTGACAAGAACAGTAGATCCTCTTCAGTCCAATACACTGTAATTGCTGCGAACAGACTCCAGTGCTGTTTGTCCTGTGTATAGCAATGGCAGCGCAATAGTGACTCTTCTTACCAGAAAACAACTCTTGCTCGTAGGACCAGAAACTGCATGTGATTCAACTCCATTTAGGACTGGGAAACAAAGCTAGCTCACCTTACAAGAAACACACTCTGATTTAGAGAAAAGAGCACTCTTCTACTCTACTGTGTTTCCTATAGGGCCAGAACAGTGAGCTTGCTCAGAACAAAAGAACTGTGCTTCCTACACACGGGCCATATCTAGTTCAACTCTGCTTAGGAAACTGACAAGAACAGTAGCTCCTCTTCAGTCCGATACACTGTACTTGCTGGGAACAGAAGCGAGTGCTATTTGCACTGTGTATGGCAATGGGAGCGCAATAGTGACTTTCCTTACCAGAAAACAATTCTTGCTCGTAAGACCAGAAACTGCATGTGATTCAACTCCATTTAGGACTGGGAAACAAACGCTAGCTCGCCTTACATGAAACACACTCTGCTTTTGAGAAAAGAGCACTCTTTTACTCTACTGTGTTTCCTATGGGGTCCGAACAGTGAGCTTGCTCAGAACAAAAGAACTGTGCTTCCTACACACACGGGCCATATCTAGTTCAACTCTGCTTAGGAAACTGACAAGAACAGTAGATCCTCTTCCGTCCAATACACTGTACTTGCGGGGAACAGACGGGAGTGCTATTTGCACTGTGTATGGCAATTGGAGCACAATAGTGACTTGTCTTACCAGAAAACAACTATTGCTCATAGGACAAAAAACTGCATGTGACTCAACTCCATTTAGGACTGGGAAACAAACGCTAGCTCGCCTTACAAGAAACACACTCTGCTTTTGATAAAAGAGCACTCTTCTACTCTACTGTGTTTCCTATGGGGTCCGAACAGTGAGCTTGCTCAGAACAAAAGAACTGTGCTTCCTACACACACGGCTATATCTAGTTCAAGTCTGCTTAGGAACCTGACAAAAAGAGTAGATCCTCTTCAGTCCAATGCACTGTACTTGCTGGGAACAGACGCATGTGCGATTTGCACTGTGTATGGCAATTGGAGCACAATAGTGGCTTGACTTACCAGAAAACAACTCTTGCTCGTAGGACAAAAAACTGCATGTGACTCAAATCCATTTAGGACTGGAAAAGAAATGCTAGCTCGACTTCCAAGAAACACACTCTGCTTTTGAGAAAAGAGCACTCTTCTACTCTACTGTGTTTCCTATGGGGTCCAAACTGTGAGCTTACTCAGAACAAAAGAACTGTGCTTCCTACACGCAAGGACCATATCTAGTTCAATTCTGCTTAGTAAACTGACAAGAACAGTAGCTCCTATTCAGTCAAATACACTGTACTTGCTGGGAAAAGACGCGAGTGCTATTTGCCTTGTAAAGGGCAATGGGAGCGCAATAGTGACTTTCCTTACCAGAAAACAACTCTTGTTCATAGGACCAGAATCTGCATGTGATTCAACTCCATTTAGGACTAGGAAACAAACGCTAGCTCACCTTAAAAAACACACTCTGCTTTTGAGAAAAGAGCACTCTTCTACTCTACTGTGTTTCCTATGTGTTCCGAAAAGTGAGCTTCCTCTGAACAAAAAAACTGTGCTTCCTACACACGGCCATATCTAGTTCAAGTCTGCTTAGGAACCTGACAAGAACAGTAGATCCTCTTCAGTTCAATACACTGTACTTGCTGGGAACAGACGCCAGTGCTGTTTGTCCTGTGTATGGCAGTTGCAGCGCAATAGTGACTCTTCTTACCAGAAAACAACTCTTGCTCGTATGACCAGAAACTACATGTGATTCAACTCCATTTAGGACTGGGAAACAAAAGCTAGCTCACCTTACAAGAAACACACTCTGATTTAGAGAAAAGAGCACTCTTCTACTCTACTGTGTTTCCTATAGGGCCAGAACAGTGAGCTTGCTCAGAACAAAGAACTGTGCTTCCTACACACGGGCCATATCTATTTCAACTCTGCTTAGGAAACTGACAAGAACAGTAGCTCCTCTTCCGTCCAATACACTGTACTTGCGGGGAACAGACGCTAGTGCTATTTGCACTGTGTATGGCAATTGGAGCACAATAGTGACTTGTCTTACCAGAAAACAACTTTTCCTCATAGGACAAAAAACTGCATGTGACTCAACTCCATTTAGGACTGGGAAACAAACGCTAGCTCGCCTTACAAGAAACACACTCCGATTTTGAGAAAAGAGCACTCTTCTACTCTACTGTGTTTCCAATGTGTCTCGAAAAGTGAGCTTGCTCAGAACAAAAAAACTGTGCTTCCTACACACACGGGCATATCTAGTTCAAGTCTGCTTAGGAACCTGACAAGAACAGTAGATCCTCTTCAGTCCAATACACTGTACTTGCTGGGAACAGACGCCAGTGCTATTTGTCCTGTGTATGGCAATGGCAGTGCAATAGTGTCTCTTCTTACCAGAAAACAACTCTTGCTGGTAGGACCAGAAACTGCATGTGATTCCACTCCATTTAGGACTGGGAAACAAACCCTAGCTCGCCTTACAAGAAACACACTCTGCTTTTGAGAAAAGAGCACTCTTCTACTCTACTGTGTTTCCTATAGGGCCAGAACAGTGAGCTTGCTCAGAACAAAAGAACTGTGCTTCCTACACACACGGCCATATCTAGTTCAATTCTGCTTAGGAACCTGACAAGAACAGTAGATCCTCTTCAGTCCAATACACTGTAATTGCTGCGAACAGACTCCAGTGCTGTTTGTCCTGTGTATAGCAATGGCAGCGCAATAGTGACTCTTCTTACCAGAAAACAACTCTTGCTCGTAGGACCAGAAACTGCCTGTGATTCAACTCCATTTAGGACTGGGAAACAAAGCTAGCTCACCTTACAAGAAACACACTCTGCTTTAGAGAAAAGAGCACTCTTCTACTCTACTGTGTTTCCTATAGGGCCAGAACAGTGAGCTTGCTCAGAACAAAAGAACTGTGCTTCCTACACACGGGCCATATCTAGTTCAACTCTGCTTAGGAAACTGACAAGAACAGTAGCTCCTCTTCAGTCCGATACACTGTACTTGCTGGGAACAGAAGCGAGTGCTATTTGCACTGTGTATGGCAATGGGAGCGCAATAGTGACTTTCCTTACCAGAAAACAATTCTTGCTCGTAAGACCAGAAACTGCATGTGATTCAACTCCATTTAGGACTGGGAAACAAACGCTAGCTCGCCTTACATGAAACACACTCTGCTTTTGAGAAAAGAGCACTCTTTTACTCTACTGTGTTTCCTATGGGGTCCGAACAGTGAGCTTGCTCAGAACAAAAGAACTGTGCTTCCTACACACACGGGCCATATCTAGTTCAACTCTGCTTAGGAAACTGACAAGAACAGTAGATCCTCTTCCGTCTAATACACTGTACTTGCGGGGAACAGACGGGAGTGCTATTTGCACTGTGTATGGCAATTGGAGCACAATAGTGACTTGTCTTACCAGAAAACAACTATTGCTCATAGGACAAAAAACTGCATGTGACTCAACTCCATTTAGGACTGGGAAACAAACGCTAGCTCGCCTTACAAGAAACACACTCTGCTTTTGATAAAAGAGCACTCTTCTACTCTACTGTGTTTCCTATGGGGTCCGAACAGTGAGCTTGCTCAGAACAAAAGAACTGTGCTTCCTACACACACGGCTATATCTAGTTCAAGTCTGCTTAGGAACCTGACAAAAAGAGTAGATCCTCTTCAGTCCAATGCACTGTACTTGCTGGGAACAGACGCATGTGCGATTTGCACTGTGTATGGCAATTGGAGCACAATAGTGGCTTGACTTACCAGAAAACAACTCTTGCTCGTAGGACAAAAAACTGCATGTGACTCAAATCCATTTAGGACTGGAAAAGAAATGCTAGCTCGACTTCCAAGAAACACACTCTGCTTTTGAGAAAAGAGCACTCTTCTACTCTACTGTGTTTCCTATGGGGTCCAAACTGTGAGCTTACTCAGAACTAAAGAACTGTGCTTCCTACACGCAAGGACCATATCTAGTTCAATTCTGCTTAGTAAACTGACAAGAACAGTAGCTCCTATTCAGTCCAATACACTGTACTTGCTGGGAAAAGACGCGAGTGCTATTTGCCTTGTAAAGGGCAATGGGAGCGCAATAGTGACTTTCCTTACCAGAAAACAACTCTTGTTCATAGGACCAGAATCTGCATGTGATTCAACTCCATTTAGGACTAGGAAACAAACGCTAGCTCACCTTACAAAAACACACTCTGCTTTTGAGAAAAGAGCACTCTTCTACTCTACTGTGTTTCCTATGTGTTCCGAAAAGTGAGCTTCCTCTGAACAAAAAAACTGAGCTTCCTACACACGGCCATATCTAGTTCAAGTCTGCTTAGGAACCTGACAAGAACAGTAGATCCTCTTCAGTTCAATACACTGTACTTGCTGGGAACAGACGCCAGTGCTGTTTGTCCTGTGTATGGCAGTTGCAGCGCAATAGTGACTCTTCTTACCAGAAAACAACTTTTGCGCGTAGAACCAGAAACTACATGTGATTCAACTCCATTTAGGACTGGGAAACAAAAGCTAGCTCACCTTACAAGAAACACACTCTGATTTAGAGAAAAGAGCACTCTTCTACTCTACTGTGTTTCCTATAGGGCCAGAACAGTGAGCTTGCTCAGAACAAAAGAACTGTGCTTCCTACACACGGGCCATATCTATTTCAACTCTGCTTAGGAAACTGACAAGAACAGTAGCTCCTCTTCCGTCCAATACACTGTACTTGCGGGGAACAGACGCTAGTGCTATTTGCACTGTGTATGGCAATTGGAGCACAATAGTGACTTGTCTTACCAGAAAACAACTTTTGCTCATAGGACAAAAAACTGCATGGGACTCAACTCCAT